>NC_070598.1:5049151-5062217 GCF_027409825.1 Scomber japonicus | reverse complement strand
AAGGAGGGAGAAAGGAAGGGAGGAAGGAAGGAAGGGAGTTCAAAGCTCTTAAAATAAAAAAAACTATGTAACTGAAAAGTGCAATTATCGCTACTAGAGTGGGGATTTGGAAGAAGAAAGGAAAGGAGGGAGAAAGGAAGAGAGGGAGGGAGGGAAGGAAGGAAGGAAGGGAGGAAGGAAGGGACGAAGGAAGGAAAGGACGGGAGGAAGGAAGGAGGAGGGAAGGGAGAGGGAGGGAGAAAGGAAAAGAGGAAGGGAGGAAGGAAGGAAGGAAAGGAGGGAGAAAGGAAGGGAGGAAGGAAGGAAGGGAGTTCAAAGCTCTTAAAATAAAAAAACTAGGTAACTGAAAAGTGCAATTATTACTCCTAAAGTGGGATTTTGGAAGAAGGAAGGAAAGGAGGAGAGGAAGGAAAGAAGCAAGGAGGGAAAGGAGGGAGAAGGAAGCAAGGGAGGGAGGGAAGAAAGAAGGGAGAAGGAAGAAGGAAGGAAGGGAGGGAGGGAGGAAGGAAGAGAGGCAGAAAGGGAGGAAGGAAGGGAGGAAGGAAGGAAGGAAAGAAAGGAGGACGAAGAAAGGGAGGGAGGAAGGAAGAAGGAAGGAAAGGAGGGAGAAGGAAGGGAGGAAAGGAAAGAAGGAAGGGAGGGAAGGAAAGAAGGAAGGGAGGAAGGTAGGGGAGGAAAGAAAGGGATGAGGAGGGAGGGAGGAAAGAAGGAAGGAAGGAAGGAAGAAGGAAGGAAAGGAGGGAGAAAGGACAGAGGAAGGAAAGGAGGAAGGAAGGAAGGAATGAAGGAAGGAAGGGAAGAAGGGAAGAAGGAACGAGGAAAGAAGGAAGGAAAGGAGGGAGGAAAGAAGGAAGGGAGGAAGATAGGAGGGAAGGGGTAGAGAGGGAGAAAGGAAAAGAGGAAGGAAGGAAGGAAGGGAGGAAAGAAGGAAGGGAGGAAGATAGGAGGAAAGGAGGGAAGAAGGAAGGAAGGAAGGAAGGAACAGTCAAAACAGAAGGGGTCAAAGGTTAAAAAACTGATAAGGGGCAACAACAAAATAATAAAATAATCCCTCTTTAGTAGCAGTACAGTAATTTCACTCTTCACTTACACGGTCTTTTAATCTAGAGCTTTGAACTTTCACAGGAGACACACGAGATTATGAAGCTGTAGTTTGTTCCGGATGTTATTCCTTCCTTCCTCCCTTCCTTCCTTCCTTCCTTCTTTCCTCCCTCCCTCCTCATCTCTTTCTTTCCTCCCCCTACCTTCCTCCCTTCCTGCTTTCCTCTGTCCTTCTTTCCTTCCTTCCTCTTTTCCTTTCTCCTCCCTCATCCTTCAGTCCTATCTTCTTTCCTTCATTCTTTCCTCCTTCCTTCCTCCCCTCCTTCTTTCCTTTCCTCCCTTCCTTTCTTCCTTTCTCCCTCCTTTCCTTCTTTCTTCCAAAATCCCCACTTTAGGAGTAATAATTTCACTCTTCACTTACACAGTCTTTTATTCTAAGAGCTTTGAACTTTGAACAGCAGACACACCAGATTATGAAGCTGTAGTTCGTTCTATGACGAGGAGGAAGAAGCTACTCTACACAGTTCAGAGCAGATCTAATACCTGGTGGAGCAGCCATCTGCAGCGTAATTCAACATAACAACTGCAGCAGAGTGATGCAGATTACACACATATATGAAGGGAGTAAATATAAAATATATATAGAGACCAAAGCTGCTGCTGTCTCCTTTGGGTGCATGGCAGGGTGATGAGTTGGATATATGAGGCAATGAGGCAAGCGTGCATGTTAATGATGGCCGTATAATGGAGAACAATTAAAGGAGCAGTGTTCAGGATTTAGTGCCATCTAGTGGTGAAGTTGGGGATTGCAACCTACCCTTCCTTCCTTCTTTGCTTCCTTCCTTCCTTTCCTCCCCTCCTTCCTTCCTTCCTCCCTTCTGTCCTTCCTTCCTTCCTTCCTCCCTTCTGTCCTTCCTTCCTTCTGTCCTTCCTTCCTTCTTTCCTTCGTCCCTCCTTCCTTCCTTCTTCCTTCCTCCCTCCTTTCCATCCTTCCTTCCTTCTGTCCTTCCTTCCTTCTGTCCTCCCTCCTCTCCCTCCTTGCTTCTTTCCTTCCTCCCTCCTTTCCATCGTTCCTTCCTTCCTTCTTTCTTTCCTTCTTCCCTCCTTGCTTCTTTCCTTCCTCCCTCCTTTCCTTCCTCCCTAATTTCCTTCCTTCCTGACTCCCTCCTTCCTTCCTTCTTCCTCTCTTCCTTCCTTCCTTTCCTTCCTCCCTCCTTTCCATCCTTCCATCCTTCCTTCCTCCCTCCTTTCCATCCTCCCTTCCTTCCTTCTTTCCTCCCTCCTTTCCTTCCAACACTAATCTCACCGGTCCTTCTTCACCCCGGCGGTAGAAGCCTAAAGAGAGTTACGATGCTTTTCTCTCCACTGCAAATAAAAAGTCTCTTGAGTGAAAGAGAGAGAAGAGGTTTCTCCGTGGGCAGAGAAAGTTCTTTTATTACAGTACTGGAGTCTTTTTCAGTCCTATTCAAGCTGTGGTTAGTTGAGTTTCGGCAGCCTAACAGCGTTTAGATGATCTCCCTTTTGGGTTGTTTGTAAGTCAGGAGAGAGTCAGGTGTCACTTTTCTTTTTTTGGCTCGATCGTCAGAATAAAAACACAAAGAGAACGATAAAACTCAACAGCTCGACTGGTTGCCGTCATGCTTTAGCTGCCACGTTGTCACAACTCATATTGACCCTCCTGTTGTCCTCAGGTCAAGGAAGGACAGGAGGAAGGGAGGAGGAAGGAAGGAAGGAGGGAGGAAAGGAGAAAGGAAGGAAGAAAAGGGGTAAGGAGGGAGGCAGGGAGGGAGGGAGGAAGGAAGGAAGGAAGGAAAGAAAGGAGTAAGGAGGAAAAGAGGAAGGAAGGAAGGAAGGAAGGAAGGAAAGAAAGAAAGGAGTAAGGAGGAAAAGAGGAAGGAAGGAAGGAGGGAAAGAAAGGAGTAAGGAGGAAAAGAGGAAGGAAGGAAGGAGGGAAAGAAAGGAGTAAGGAGGAAAAGAGGAAGGAAGGAAGGAAGGAAGGAAGGAAGGAAGTGAGTAAGGAGGAAGGAGGGAAGAAAGGAAGGAGTAAGGAAGGAGGGAAGGAGGAAAGGAGAAGGAAGAAGAAAAGGGGTAAGGAGGGAGGCAGGGAGGGAGGGAGGGAGGGAGGAAGGAAAGAAAGGAGTAAGGAGGAAAAGAGGAAGGAAGGAAGGAAGGAAGGAAAGAAAGAAAGGAGTAAGGAGGAAAAGAGGAAGGAAGGAAGGAAGGAAGGAAGGAAATGAGTAAGAGGAAAAGAGGAAGGAAGGAAGGAAGGAAGGAAGTGAGTAAGTAGGAAGGAGGAAGGAGGAAAGGAGGAAGGAAGGAAGAAAAGGAGTAAGGAGGGAGGCAGGGAGGGATGGAGGAAGGAAGGAAATGAGTAAGGAGGAAAAGAGGAAGGAAGTAAGGAGAGAAGGAAGGGAGGAAGGAAAGGAGGAAGGAAGGGAGGAAGGAAGGAAGGAAGGAAGGAAGTGAGTAAGGAGGAAGGAAGGAAGAAAAGAAGTAAGGAGGGAGGCAGGGAGGAAGGAAGGAAGGAAGTGAGTAAGGAGGAAGGAGGGAAGAAAAGAAAGGAGGAAGGAAGGAGGGAGGGAGGAAAGAGGAAGGAAGGAAATGAGTAAGGAGGAAAGAGGAAGGAAGTAAGGAGAGAAGGAAGGGAGGAAGGAAGGAGGGAAGGAAGTGAGTAGGAGGAAAGAAAGAAAGGAGTAAGGAGGAAAAGAGGAAGGAAGGAAGGAAGGAAGGAAGGAAAGAAAGAAAGGAGTAAGGAGGAAAAGAGGAAGGAAGGAAGGAAGGAAGGAAGGAAGGAAGTGAGTAAGGAGGAAGGAGGAAGAAAGGAAAGGAGTAAGGAAGGAGGGAAGGAGGAAAGGAGAAAGAAGGAAGAAAAGGGGTAAGGAGGGAGGCAGGGAGGGAGGGAGGGAGGGAGGAAGAAAGAAAGGAGTAAGGAGGAAAAGAGGAAGGAAGGAAGGAAGGAAGGAAGAAAGAAAGGAGTAAGGAGGAAAAGAGGAAGGAAGGAAGGAAGGAAGGAAGGAAATGAGTAAGGAGGAAAAGAGGAAGGAAGGAAGGAAGGAAGAAGTGAGTAAGTAGAAGGAGGGAGGGAGGAAAGGAGGAAGGAAGGAAGAAAAGGAGTAAGGAGGGAGGCAGGGAGGGATGGAGGAAGGAAGGAAATGAGTAAGGAGGAAAAGAGGAAGGAAGTAAGGAGAGAAGGAAGGGAGGAAGGAAAGGAGGAAGGAAGGGAGGAAGGAAGGAAGGAAGGAAGGAAGTGAGTAAGGAGGAAGGAAGGAAGAAAGAAGTAAGGAGGGAGGCAGGGAGGAAGGAAGGAAGAGTGAGTAAGGAGGAAGGAGGAAGAAAAGAAAGGAGGAAGGAAGGAGGGAGGGAGGAAAGGAGGAAGGAAGAATGAGTAAGGAGGAAAAGAGGAAGGAAGTAAGGAGAGAAGGAGGAAGGAAGGAGGGAAGGAAGTGAGTAAGGAAGGAAAGAAAGAAGGAGTAAGGAGGAAAAGAGGAAGGAAGAAGGAAGGAAGGAAGGAAGAAAGAAAGGAGTAAGGAGGAAAAGGGAAGGAAGAGGAAGGAAGGAAGGAAGGAAGGAAGGGAGGAAGAAGGAAGGAAGGAGAAGGAACAGTCAAAAGAGATGGGGGTCAATTTGACCGGGAGAGGACGACAGAGGGTTAAGGTAATTACGGTAATTATTATATACGTTGAGAGTCTAATGAGGACAAATTATGAGACAATTGACCCTTGAGCACTTAAAAAGCCCCCCCCCCCCCCCCCAACAACCTCAGCACCTAACAACCTCCACTAATTAAACATAATACCTCCGTATTTATAAATCCAGACTACAGCTGTTTTATATTTGATGCAGAGCTGAAACTAATTGGTTGATTAACCCTTAAACAGGCAGGAGTGGAAAATTAGATGTAAAAATCCTTACTAGTTATGTCATTTGCACCTAAAGTAAGGGAGGAAGAAGGAAAGGAGGGAAGAAGGAAGGACAGGAGGGAAGAGGGAAGGAAGGAAGGAAGGAAGGAAGGAAGGAAAGGAGGAAGGAAGGGAAGCAAGGGAGGAAGAAGGAAGGAAAGGAGGAGGGAGGAAGAAGGAAGGAAAGGAGGGAGGAAGGGAGAAGGAGGAAAAGAGGGAGGGAGGAGGAGGAAGGAAGAAAGAAAGGAAGGACAGATGAAGGAAGGAAGAAAGGACAGAAGGAGGGAACATTTACCTAACAGCTGAACTTAGATCTAAGGAAGGAGGGAAGGAAGGAAGGAAGGAAGGAAGGAAAGGAGGAAGGAAGGGAAGCAAGGGAGGAAGAAGAAGGAAAGGAGGGAGGGAGGAAGAAGGCAGGAAAGGAGGGAGGAAGGGAGAAGGAGGAAAAGAGGGAGGGAGGGAGGAGGAAGAAGAAAGAAAGGAAGGACAGATGAAGGAAGGAAGAAAGGACAGAAGGAGGGAACATTTACCCTAACAGCTGAACTTAGATCTAAGGAAGGAAGGAAGGAAGGAAGGAAGGAAGGACAGAGGGAGGACCCGGGAGGACAACAGGAAGGGTAAAGAGTGTGTATCTCCTGGTGCACGTTGTCTTTTTAAGGGTTAATTAATTAGTGACTATTTTAACGGTTGATTTGATTCATTATTTGACTCATTAACGGTTTCAGTTTCTCAAACGTGAGGATTTGCTGTTTTTCTGCCATCAGAAGTAATGTCTGCTGGATATACATGTTCTTTTTATTCCTTTTATTTTAAGTGTTTTTTATATATTTAAGATGTTTTTAGATACCTTTGTGCACCACTACCATGTGCACTTTTATTTTTATATTATTATATTATATATTTGTTTTATTTGTACAACTTTTGGGTATTTTTATACATTGGATAGTTAGATCTCTCTCTCTCTCTCTCTCTCTCTCTCTCTCTCTCTCTCTCTCTCTCTCTCTCTCTCTCTCTCTCTCTCTCTCTCTCTCTCTCTCTCTCTCTGTGATTTGAAAGTGATTTTTTAAAAGATTTATTCATCAAAAGAAGTTCGTCTCAGACTTATTTATGTTTTATGTTGATTCATTTCAGGTGGGAAAATGTTAATAAAGTGTAAATAATGAGTCACGCAGTTACTGAAACGACTTAAATAACAAAAATGTTTTATAAGCAGCAAGGAGCAATATTAGGAAGGAAGGGAGGAAGAAGGAAGGAAGGGAGAAAGGAAAAGAGGTAGGAAGAAAGGAGGGAGGGAGGAAAGAAAGGAATGAGGGAAAGAAAGACGGAAGGAGGGAGGAGGAAGGACAGATGGAAGGAAGGAAGGAAGGAAGGAAGGAAAGAAGGATGGAAGGAAGGAAGGAAGGAAGGAAGGATGGATGGAAGGGAGGGAAGAAGGAAGGAAAGGAGGGAGGAAGAAAGGGAGGGAAGGAAAGAAGGAAGGAAGGAAGGAAGAAAAAGGAAGGAAGAAGAAAGGAAGGGAGGAAGGAAGGATGGAAGGGAGGAAGAAGGAAGGAAAGGAGGGAGGAAGAAAGGAGGAAATGAAAGAAGGAAGGGAGGAAGGAAGGAAGGAAGGAGGGAAGGAAAGAAGGACAGAAGGAAGGAAGGAAGAAAGGGGGATGAAGGAGGAAAGAGAGAAGGAGGAAGGGAGGAAGGACAGACGGAAGGAAGACGGAGGAAAGAAGGAAAGAAGGAAGGAAGGAAGGAAGGAAGGAAGGAAGGACAGAAGGAAAGAAGAAGGGAGGAAAGAGAGAAGGAGGGAGGGAGGAAGGACAGAAGGAAGGAAGAAAGGGGGATGGAAAAAGGAAAGAAGGAAGGGAGGAAGGAGAGACGGAAGGAGGGAAGGAAGGAAGGAAAGGAGAGACGGAAGGAGGGAAGGAAGGAAGGAAGGAAGGAAAGAAGGACAGAAGGAAGGAAGAAAGGGTGTGTGTGGGGGGGGGGGGATACCTGCACAGAACTATAAAACAGAGACCATCACAGCCTGAAGACACGCGTCTAAAAAAACAGAAGAAGAAGAAAAACTGAGCCGCTGCTGCTGCAAAGTTAAATGGACTTTTGGGCTCGATGCAATCAGCTGCTCAAGTCAGACAGGTGTCTCTTGTAAAGACCCGAGGTATTAACTCCTCTACCTGCAAATACCCACAGTGTGTCATCGCTAATAACGCTGAAAAAAAGCCATAAACACCCCCCCCCCCCTCCCCACCCTCCTCCACCCCCACCCTCCCACCCCCTACACCCCAATACACACGCTCTGAAACAACAGCAAAAGCAAAAGGGATCATATGCATGGTCAACCTCGATTGCATGTGAGGATTGGTAATTGCCCCCCAGAGGCATCGGTGTGTGTGTGTAGAGCAGCAAAGTGGGGAGACGGCTGAGACGGCTGAGCGGCTCGGGCTTCAACGCAGTCAGTGTGTGTAGCAGCAACATCTCAACCTTGAGGAGGAAGTGAAAACAAGAAGGCGGAGAGAGAGAGAGGGAGTGGAGAGGGTGAGAGAGGGAGCGGAGAGAGAGAGGGTGAGGGTGAGGGATATACAGACAGTTCATTTACCCCGAACATCAGCCCACCGTGCAGCGTCTGAAAGATAAGGGAAGTGAATGCTTCATGCCTGATGGAAAACAAAGGCAGCAATTTAAAACCATCTGCATCCAACACTTGCCCTCCTCCCTCTCTCTACCTTTCCACCTCTCTGTTTCTGCATCTTGACTGATATTGAAACATAATCCATTTGGGCCGCCGACATGTCATAATATTTCTATCCGGCCTCCCCCCTTTACTTTAACCCCCCCTCTCCCCCCATCTCCCCTCCCAATTCAGGACGATTTCAGGTGACTGCACGATGAGAATGTTTTATTTCAACAAGTCAGACAGTCCCTCCTTCCGTCTTTCCTTCCTTCTTCCCTTCCTTCCTCTCTCCGTCTTTCCTTCCCAACTTCCTTTCTTCCCTCCTTCTTCCCTTCCTTCCTCCTTCTTTCCTTCCCTCCTTCCTTTCTTCCCTCCTTCTTTCCTTCCTCCTCCCTTCCTTCCTTCCTTCCTTCCTCCTTCTTTCCTTCCATCCTCCTTTCTTCCCTCCTTCCTCCCTTCCTTCCCAACTTCCTTCCTTCCTTCCTTCCCTCCTTCCTTCCTCCTTCTTCCTTCCCTCCTTCCTTTCCTTCCTTCTTCCCTTCCTTCCTTCCTTCTTTCCTTCCTCCTTTCTTCCTTCCTTCCTTCCTTCCTTCCTTCCTACCTTCCAAACACTTGCCCTCCTCTCCCTCTCTCTACCTTTCCACCTCTCCGTTTCTGCATCCTGACTGATATTGAAACATAATCCATTGGGCCGCCGACATGTCATAATATTTCTATCCGGCCTCCCCCCTTTACTTTAACCCCCCCCCCCCTCCTCCTCCTCTCCCCCCATCTCCCCTCCCAATTCAGGACGATTTCAGGTGACTGCATGATGAGAATGTTTTATTTCAACAAGTCAGACAGTCCCCTCCTTCCTGTCTTCCCTCCTTCCGTCTTTCCTTCCTTCCTCTCTCTGTCTTTCCTTCCCAACTTCCTTTCCTTCCTTCTTCCTCCTTCCTTTCCTTCCTTCTTCCCTTCCTTCCTCTCTCCGTCTTTCCTTCCCAACTTCCTTTCTTCCCTCCTTCCTCCCTTCCTTCCTTCCTTCTCTCCTTTCTTCCCTTCCTTCCTCTCTCCGTCTTCCTTCCCTCCTTCCTTCCTTCCTTCTTTCCTTCCCTCCTTCCTTCCTTCTTTCCTTCCCTCCTTTCTTCCTTCCTTCCTTCCTTCCTTCCAAACCCTTGCCCTCCTCTCTCTCTCTACCTTTCCACCTCTCTGTTTCTGCATCTGACTGATATTGAAACATATTCCATTGGGCCGCCGACATGTCATAATATTTCTATCCGGCCTCCCCCCTTTACTTTACCCCTCCCCCCTCTCCCCCCATCATCTCCCCCCATCTCCCCTCCCAATTCAGGACGATTTCAGGTGACTGCACGATGAGAATGTTTTATTTCAACAAGTCAGACAGTCAGGTTGAAACTGGAGTCTTCACTTAAAAAGAAATGGAAAGAAAAGAAGAGTCTTTACTGTCTTATAGTTTACTTTACACCCCCCACCCCTCTAAGGAGACCTCAGCTGCCCCTGTTGGGTTCAGATAAAAACAATAAATAACATAAAACACTGGATTTAGACATCAAAACGTTACCAGAAGTATCATTGACCGTTAAAAGGATTGAGTATAAATCCTCAAAACTACAGTATAAAAAGCTTTCAGAGCTCAGCTAAGAAAAGAAAAGGAGAAGAAGACAATATAGTGTGCACACTTTTCTTTCAACAAACAGAGAGCTCTTTAAAAATATGTTTTAATTCTGCTTTTTAACTCAAAGTTATATATGAGTTTCCCTTTTTGTTTTACTGCTTGTCATATTATGTTCTGCTCCTTTACTTCAGAAAAAGTACAAATACAGAAATATAAAAATACTCCATTACAAGTAAAAGTACTGCAGTATTATGAGTGATATAGTATGCAGTATTACAGTAAAAGTTACTGCAGTATTATGAGTGATGTAGTATGCAGTATTACAGTAAAAGTACTGCAGTATTATGAGTGATGTAGTATGCAGTATTACAGTAAAAGTAGTGATATATTATTATATATGACATCATTAGATTATTAATAGTGAAGCATCAGTGTTAGAGCAGCATGTTACTGTGTAGCTGCTGGAGGTGGAGCTAGTTTACACTACTTTATATACAGTTAGCTAGTTTACACTACTTTATATACAGTTAGCTAGTTTACATTACTTTATATACAGTTAGCTAGTTTATACTACTTTATATACAGTTAGCTAGTTTATACTACTTTATATACAGTTAGCTAGTTTATACTACTTTATATACAGTTAGCTAGTTTACACTACTTAATATACAGTTAGCTAGTTTATACTACTTTATATACAGTTAGCTAGTTTACACTACTTTATATACAGTTAGCTAGTTTACACTACTTTATATACAGTTAGCTAGTTTACTCTACTTATACAGTTAGCTAGTTTATACTACTTTACATACAGTTAGCTAGTTTACTCTACTTTATATACAGTTAGCTAGTTTATACTACTTTATATACAGTTAGTTAGTTTATAGGGCTGGGCGATAAACCGAAAATTTATCGATACCGAAATTTACGACGATAACCGACGTCATTTTGCCTATGTCGGTATATTCGGTTTTTAACCTCTTAACGCACGCTGTTCCGTCTACGGGACGGGACGGATGTTAGGAGGTAGCCACAATTTCTTCTGAATGGTTTTAAACACCAACCCTTAAACATATAAATTCATGCGTACATTGTTGGAAAGCTTAGATTCTCCTGATTCATTCAAGACCACTCACGACTTATATGGTTGCTCACAGCCGTAATAATATTAGCGATTAGCTCGGCTAGCCCTCAGCTAAAGTAAGAACAGCTATAATGCTACATACCTTCAAAGTCTTCCCTTTATCCACAACGATCATCTTATGACTCAGGACTTTCTGTACAGCTCGCCAAGTATCCATTCTTGTGAAATATGAAATCCGTTTCCATAAAACCGAAATACTTTCCTCAATATGTCCATGAATTTAGTCCAACACGTAACGTAATAACACAAATAACAAACCATATACGGTCCGTTTACGTCATTTCCTGACCTGCACGTCCATCTCAGAGTACACGTGACTAGATGTTTACGACCGTGAGCCTCTCCTGCTTCGACACCACACACAAGCCAATCTTTTTACAGTCTATGGGCAGTACATGTCTCCAAAGCCAATGAGGACATGTGACCGACAACAACGACAACGTCTGTTTGATTGACAGCTGGTCCAGCCAATGGTAGTATTCGTTGAAATGAAGTTGATAACCTTTTAGCCAATAGTCAGAGGTTTCCAACGGTGTATGACACTAAGATATCAAGTTTGGCTGTCCATAAACATATGTTATATCTACCTCTCTGGTGGTAGTTATCATCCATTTATCGTTATCGAGGTGAACTGCTCAATATATCGTGATATTGATTTTAGGCCATATCGCCCAGCCCTACTTTATACACAGTTAGCTAGTTTACACTACTTTATATACAGTTAGCTAGTTTATACTACTTTATATACAGTTAGCTAGTTTATACTACTTTATATACAGTTAGCTAGTTTACACTACTTTATATACAGTTAGCTAGTTTACACTACTTTATATACAGTTAGCTAGTTTACTACTTTATATACAGTTAGCTAGTTTACACTACTTTACATACAGTTAGCTAGTTTATACTACTTTATATACAGTTAGCTAGTTTATACTACTTTATATACAGTTAGCTAGTTTACTACTTTATATACAGTTAGCTAGTTTACACTACTTTATATACAGTTAGCTAGTTTATACTACTTTATATACAGTTAGCTAGTTTACTACTTTATATACAGTTAGCTAGTTTACACTACTTTATATACAGTTAGCTAGTTTATACTACTTTATATACAGTTAGCTAGTTTATACTACTTTATATACAGTTAGCTAGTTTGTACTACTTTATATACAGTTAGCTAGTTTACACTACTTTATATACAGTTAGCTAGTTTACACTACTTTATATACAGTTAGCTAGTTTATACTACTTTATATACAGTTAGCTAGTTTACACTACTTTATATACGGTTAGCTAGTTTATATTACTTTATATACAGTTAGCTAGTTTACACTACTTTATATACAGTTAGCTAGTTTACACTACTTTATATACAGTTAGCTAGTTTATACTACTTTATATACAGTTAGCTAGTTTACACTACTTTATATACGGTTAGCTAGTTTATATTACTTTATATACAGTTAGCTAGTTTATACTACTTTATATACAGTTAGCTAGTTTACGCTACTTTATATACAGTTAGCTAGTTTACTCTACTTTATAGCCTATACTCCCTCCATCCTTCTTTCTTTCCTTCCCTCCTTCCTTTCTTGCCTCCTTCCTTCCTCCCTCCTTCCCTTCCTTCTTTCCTTCCTTCCCTCCTAGCTTTAGACAGATTGTATGTATTCACCCTCCTGGTTATTAAAAATGATTTTGAGTATGAAGACGCTCCAGGAAAAAGAAATAAGGAATCATAAAACTTCAGCACAAACAGGAATGAAACCTCAGATTCACTGATTGATAAAAAAAAACCTCAGACAGTGACATTTTTATTCCATGATCCTCCTTCTTTCTTTTTCTTCTTCTTCTTGTTACTCTTCCTCTTACTGCTGCAGAGGGGAGAATAGAAAGTAAACTTTTATCAGCAGCCGAGAATACAAACAGTTTTAGAAAAACAGATATGGGTCAGGGAGCTCAATTACATTGTTAATGCCAAAGACAATGAAGATGACGCGTTTCGGTTTGAAAAGCAAAAAAAAAAAAAAAAAAAACATCAAACGGCTTCTTTCTTTCGCTGGAGCTGTGTGTACACCTCAGCCATCACCGCTCAAAAATACATCCACTGTTGTTGTTTCTTTCTTTTCTTTTTCTTTTTTTGAAATGAAGGGGGAACAGAAAGCTGAAAGGAAGACGAAAAAAGTATCTCGAAACATCAGTTTTCAGTCTAATGTTAATAATTTATGTTGCCTGTGCTTTTTATTATTATTATTTATTTATTTACTACTTTCTTTTTTTTCTTCTTCTTCTTTTTTTTTTTTCTCTCTCCACAGAAGCCAGTCTCTGTTTTTCAAAGGCATCATGGACAAGGGAAGCCATATCAAACTTTTTTGAGTTTTTTAGTTTCAAAAGGCTTTTTCTCCCTCTCCCCCGCCCCCCCCCCCCCTCTCTCTCTCTCTCCGCCGCCCCCCCCCAGCCCCCCCACCCCCCCTCTCTCTCTCTTTCCGTTTATTTATATATTTCTTCTTCTCTTACACTTGTCTTGATGTTATTTGGCGAAGCAAACGCATGAAGCTTTGATGAGAAGCAAACCTGACATGTATCCTTTTTGCTACTGACCCCCCCCGAAGGAAATCTAAATAAATTGCTTAACCCTCCCTGTTGTCCTCAGGTGTCAAGGAAGGAAGGAAGGAAGGAAGGAAGGAAAGGAAAGGGAGGAA
>NC_070598.1:5039151-5044151 GCF_027409825.1 Scomber japonicus | reverse complement strand
GAAGGGCCGAGATAACCGATGTGACATGGAGGGACAGATATCGAGCGGACACATGATTCTGAATAAATTGCATCAAATTTCACCTCACTTCAAATCAGGTTCACTCGTTCTGACATGTGACACTTATTCTCAACATTCACCTCCTTTTTTTTCTTCCTTCCCTTTTTTTCTCCACATATATATATAAATATATATATATACGGGAGTTGGACATTTGTAGTGACGGACGACTAGACGGATGGATGGATGGATGGATGAGTCTGGGAGGTTTTTCTAATAAGGTTTAAAAAAAAACACAATTAAAAAAAACATGTAAAATGAACAATTTGGTACAACAGGAAGTGGAGTTCATTAACACACGTTGGGTTCAAATGCAAATCATGATTTTAAAAAATGAACAAAAATACATAAAAATCAGTTGAAATGAACCTTTTTTTTTAAAAGCAGCTCACTGTGATAAAAAATCAATTATTTGCACCTTTAATTAATTATAACTCTCTTTTTTACCTTTTTTTTCTCTTCCCTTTTTTTCTCCATATATATATATATATATATATATATATAAATATATACAGGAGTTGGACATTTGTAGTGACGGACGATTGGATGACTAGACGGATGGAGGGATGGATGGATGAGTCTGGGAGGTTCTTAAGTTTTTCTCTTAAGGTTTAAAAAAAAACATGTAAAATGAACAATTTGGTACAACAGGAAGTGGAGTTCATTAACACACACGTTGGGTTCAAATTAAGCTTCATACATGCAAATTATGATTTAAAAAAAAGAACAAAAATACATAAAAATCAGTTGAAATGAACCTTTTTTTTTTTTTTAAAGCAGCTAGAAATCAATTATTTGCACCTTTAACTAATTCTAACTCTTTTTTTCTCCATATATATATATGTATACACAGGAGTTGAACATTTGTAGTGACGGACGACTAGATGACTGGATGACTAGACGACTAGACGGATGAAAGGATGGAGGGATGGATGAGTCTAGGAGGTTCTTAAGTTTTTCTCATAAGGTTTAAAAAAAACAACCAATAAAAAAAAACATGTAAAATGAACAATTTGGTACAACAGGAAGTGGAGTTCATTAACACACACGTTGGGTTCAAATTAAGCTTCATACATGCAAATTATGATTTTAAAAAAAAGAACAAAAATACATAAAAATCAGTTGAATTAACCTTTTTTTTTTAAAGCAGCTAAAAAATCAATTATTTGCACCTTTAATTAATTCTAACTCTGCAGAAACAGAGAAACTAATATTTAAGTTGAACTGGAATGAGCTCAGTATTTTTGGTCAGTGGCACCAAACAGGCTTAATTAATTATCAGTGTGTTCATTAATTGTAAAATAAAGTGTTTTTTTTTTTTTTTTTTTTGGTGATATTATAAAAAAAAAAAGAAAAGAAAAAACTCTATTTTTTTGGGCTAAGTCTGTAAATGTGTCATCATCATCATGTGGTTTTATTTTGAAAATCATGCAAAGACAAGAAGACTTCATCTAACAGTTTTTTTCCCCTCCTTCCTTCCTTCCTTCCTTCCTTTCTTTCTTCCTTCCTTTCTTCCTTTCTTTCAATATTCACCACAATAAAAGGAGCGTGTTTGTTTGACAGTGTGTTTGGTTTTTTGTTGTTTTGTTAAAGTTGACCCACAGAGTTAAACACTTTATAAAATAAAAAAATAAAAAATAAAAAATAAAAAAATAAGAGAGAGAGACAGGAAGAGAGAGACAGGAAGAGAGGGAATGCAAGGGAGGAGTTTGGTGGGGAGAGGAAGGAGAGAGAAAGCCATGTGAATAAATATAATAATAATAATAAAAATTAAATTAAAATAAAATAATAAAATTAAATAAAAGGTTTAAAATCTTTCCCCGGTCCTTGAGCTGATGTTTGTGTTCTTTGGCGTTCAGACTTTGGCAAACAGAATGACACAGTAGCTCAAAACTTAAGCTGCAGTAGAGACTTCGACAGACACTGAAACCCCTCATCTTCATCACCACCACCACCACCACCACCACCATGACCACCATCATCATCATCACCATCATCATCATCATCATCATGTGACAGTCCTTCTCATTAATACCTGTAAAAGTCGTACAAAGTTAAACAGCGTGTGTGTGAGACTGAAACACTAAAAATCAAAACCACATCATTATTATTACGCAATTATTGTTTCAACAGCAAAAAAGTTCATTTTCTTTTTAAAAGTCTTTTTTTTTTTTTTAAATTGTCCCAGAAAAAAAAAAAAAAAAAAACTTCAATCAGTGTGATTTCAATTTTTCGAAGACAGATTCCCCCCCCCCCCTCTCTTTCTCCTCTCCGCCATTTTTAAAGATATTTACATACAAACAATTAAAAGGAGGAAAAAGTAAGCGAGACAAAGATAAAAGAAATTACCCTCACACACACACACACACACACACACACACACACACACACACACACACACACAGATATATATATAGCTTAGATTTTTCGCCAGTACAAATGTAAAAATTTAGAGCACATTTACATTACAAAATTATTCTTAGTACTCAGATGCAACAGCAGACTTTGGTAAATAGTTGTTTTTGATTTGGTATGATCTCTTTACTAAATCCCTCGTCGTCGTCGTGGTCGTCGTCGTGGGAACCAAAAAAATTTCGGGAGGCTAAAACTCTTTGAAACAGCAACATTTTTTTTCCCATTTTTTTTTTTTTTACATTTCTTTTTCTTTTTTTTTTACATAATTCTTCAAGATATTTTTAATCTCTTTTTTCATGTTTTTGGTTTTTCCGCCATTTTTACATAACTGTGGTAATCACACTGACAACACATAGTTTTTTTTTTTTTTTTTTTTTTTTTTTTAATGACTGTCCATCCGGGTGATTTTTTTTTTTTCAGTCCTCGTGTCAAAGATGAAGTTTTTTTTTCTTTTTTAAGTGTTTTTTTTTTTTCAATTGTATTTTATTTTGAAAGGACTCCCTCCATTCTCCTCCCTCTCTCTCTCTCCCCGCTCTCTTTTCTTTTCTTTCCCTCCTCGTTCATTTCATTTCGGGGAGCTCCTCTAGAGAATCGGTGAGAGGGTCCATGGCCGCGGCCGGTCCGATGTCTGGCTGTTTCAAACGCTTTATCGTGTTTTTCAAAGCTTGCCTCTTGTTGCAGAACCAGACTCGCACCACCTCCCTGTCATAGTTCAGTTTCTCCGCTATTTCCGTCATTTCCTGTCCGGAAGGGTGCGTGTTCTTCTCAAAGTGGCTGTTGAGGATCTCGAGCGCCTGCGGGGTGAAAGAGGTCCTCCGCTTGCGTTTTTTCGAAGGCTCGCTGCCGATAAACTCAGTCAGGTTCTGCATGCCGGATCGGTGGCGGGCCTCAGCCTCGGCCATCCAGCGCTCCAGAACGGGCTTAATCTTCTGGGCGCTTTTAGGGGTGATGTCCAACTTCTCAAACCTGGCAGGATATAAAAGGCCAGGGTTCAGTTTGCCTGTCAGACTGCTACCTATAGTGTTCTCTTGGGCTTCCTGTGGTAGGAAAAAGTGGCTTCTCAGGATGGTGTGTCTGGGGAGAATTGAGAAAAAAGAATCTTACTTAGGTGCCCCTGCCAGAACAATAAGCTGTCTAACCTTTTTTTTTAGTTATTTATTTATTAAAAAAAGAAAAAAGTCTCCTCAACCAGAAATGCCACAGGGACCGAGAGACTAAAACATCCAGGTACACATCCCAGCCAAACCTCCTCCTCCTCCTCCTCCTCCTCCTCCTCCTCCTCCTCCTGGAAACACCACACAGCTGTAGTAAAAAGCTGGAGGTGACATCACTCTTCCAGTATGAGTGTTAAAATAAATCTGGAAGAAGCTTTTTGGTTCTCTGTCCCAAATTGGCAATAGTGGAGAAAGGAGATATTGCCGATAAGTCCCTTCCCTCCCCATCATAGAAAAAAACCCCCATTGAAACATCTACTATCTACAACTAAAATGAGATATTGAACCCCTGTCCCTTCCCTCCCCATCATAGGAAAAAAAAACATTCAAACATCTACTAAGTCCAATTGAACCCCCATCCCTTCCCTCCTCATCATAGGGGAAAAATTCCCTCCCCATCATAGGAAAAAAAACCTATTCATACATCTACTAACTACAACTAAAAGGAGATATTGCCGATAAGTTCAATTAAACGCCCTGTCCCTTCCCTCCCCATCATAGGAAAAAAAAAAACATTCAAACATCTACTAAGTCCAACTGAACCCCTGTCCCTTCCCTCCCCATCATAGGAAAGAAATCAACATTCAAACATCTACTAAGTCCAATTGAACCCCCGTCCCTTCCCTCCCCATCATAGGAAAAAAAAACATTCAAACATCTACTAAGTCCAATTGAACCCCCGTCCCTTCCCTCCCCATCATAGGGAAAAAAAAAACATTCAAACATCTACTAAGTCCAATTGACCCCCGTCCCTTCCCTCCCCATCATAGGGAAAAAAAACCCATTCAAACATCTACTAAGTCCAATTGAACCCCCGTCCCTTCCCTCCCCATCATAGGAAAAGAAAACCATTCAAACATCTACTAAGTCCAATTGAACCCCCTGCCCTTCCCTCCCCATCATAGGAAAAAAACCCATTCAAACATCTACTAAGTCCAACTGAACCCCTGTCCCTTCCCTCCCCATCATAGGAAAAAAAAAACCATTCAAACATCTACTAAGTCCAATTGAACCCCCGTCCCTTCCCTCCCCATCATAGGAAAAAAACAACATTCAAACATCTACTAACTACAACTATTGCCCATAAGTCCAGTTGAACCCCCGTCCCTTCCCTCCCCATCATAGAAAAAAAAAATCAAACATCTACTAACTACAACTATTGCCGATAAGTCCAGTTGAACCCCCGTCCCTTCCCTCCCCATCATAGAAAAAAAAATTCAAACATCTACTAACTACAACTAAAATGAGATCCCTCGTCCCTTCCCTCCCCATCATAGAAAAAAAAATTCAAACATCTACTAACTACAACTA
>NC_070598.1:4941651-5034151 GCF_027409825.1 Scomber japonicus | reverse complement strand
CTGTCCATTTTTAAAACTCGTCTTAAAACCCATTTTTATTCCTTGGCTTTCAACCCAGCATGAGACTCTGCTCCTGTTTTAGTGTTTTATGGTTTGCTTGTTTGTTTGTTTTTTATTATTGTTTTTAAAAATAATAAACAATTATTTTAGTATTTATTTCCTGTTAATTGTTTTATGTTCCTGTGTTGTTTTATCTACTTATGTACAGCACTTTGTTTCAGCTGTGGTTGTTTTAAAGTGCTGTATAAATAAAGTTGAGTTGAAGTTGAGTTATCAAAGTCTTATTTCTTTTTATATATTTTCTGATTTAAAATGATAATAGTGTTAATTTCAGACTTTATTTGATGAAGGCAATGCTCTTGTGTGGCTATTTTTGTGTTAATTTAAAACTAGGAACACTGTAGAAGTTTATATATTCATTAATATAAAGTGTCACAGGTTTAAATTCAGTTATTATGGAGCCAAATGAAACACAGCTAGAGACAAATATGTAGTTTTAAGTCTTTTTTTAACATCATGTTCATTTAAACTGAGTTAAATATTTATTTTTTAATGATTTAAATGAGCAGCACAGCAGCCTTACATTAAATAACGGAGCTCTGTTAACAGAAACACACATTTAATAATTTAATAATAATATTCTCAGTGGTGTGAAACATTAATTAATGAATTATCAAACAAGTTTTCATCTCTAAATCTCTAAATCTTGTCATTAAACTGAAGAGAAAGTGATAGATATTCTTTAATGTGTGTGTTTGTATAAATCGAGCTGAAACGAGGACACACACACACACATGAATACACACACACATACACACATATGTGATTTGTGAGGCCCTCGCTCGTGTAATGCCTGTGCCTGTTTAGATAAACTAATAAAGTGCCTGGAAACATACTGAGCAATGAAAGGAGACAAGATGGAAGCATCTGTCAGTGTCTGTTCAGTGTCTGGGTTCAGAGTCGGAGCCCCAGAGCTACTGCGGCGTCCCGTCCTCTTCCTCATCCTCATCATCATCCTCTTCCTCATCCTTCCTCATCCTCCTCCCTCTAAACTTCTTCTTCTTCTTCCCGTCTGCTGCTCTCTGACGTTAACTAAACTAAAGCATGTGAAGTTTTCCATCATGTCCAATGTCATACAAACAAAACAAAAAAAAAAAAAAAAAGAAAAAAAAAGAGAAAATTGTCTTAACGGGCGTTGAATAAAAAAACCCGCAGAGTGTTTAGTTTTGAAGCTAATGGCTTTTAATGTATGTTATAAATATTTGAATTATGCCCGGCTGTAAATATTTCATGTGTGATTTTTTTTTTTTTTAAGACTTTAAACATTAAGTCGGGAGACGTGGGCCGGGGCCCTCATAAGAACCCCCCCCTCTCCCCCTCCTCCCTCCCCCTCCCCCCGTCTCTCCCCCCTCCTCCTTGTACTGTTTCACATTTTATCGGCCGTTTGATGTTGATGTGATGAAATTTTTAAAAGTGCGTGGCAGCGTCGTGTCACATAAACAGTTCAGGTCATCAGCAAAGCGCCGAGGCCATTTTCAGAGGGACATTAAAATTAATATAAAGGAATAAGAACAGGAGTTTTACTTTAAAGAGAGAGAAAAACAACACAAAAAGGCTGCGAATGTGTAAAGAAACGACTCAAAAATGATCTTTTAATGGGAGATGTTGTATAAGTAGTAATATAACATTCAGGGTTAGATGACTAGAGGGTTAAATAGTTAGGGAGAGGCTGCAAAGGTGTAAAAAAACTACTTTTAATAGGAGATATTGTTTCAGTAGTAATATTTGGACAATATTTGTTGTATTTATTGTACATTGTTGTATCTATTTATTTATTTATTGTATGTTGGTACCACTGTGGAGCAGCACTCTCTATGTACAATGACAATAAAGGCATTCAATACATCATTTAGGGTTAGAGGGTTAGGGTTAGGGAAAGAGGCTGCAAATGTGTAAAGGAATGACTCAAAAATGATCTTTTAATAGGAGATTTTGTTTACGTTGCCATGGTGATGCTGCACTTTTACATTTAGATACAAAAAATTATTGAAAAAGTAGTAATATTTAGACATAATTTAGGATTAGGGTTAGGAAAAGGCTGCAAATGTGTAAAGAAATGACTCAAAAATGATCTTTTAATAGTAGATTTTGTTTAAGTTGCCATGGTGATGCTGCACCTTTACATTTAGATACAAAAAATGAATGAAAAAGTAGTAATATATGGACACCGGTTAGAGTTAGAGGGTTAGGTTTAGGGTAAGAGGCTGCAAATGTGTAAAGAAATGACTCAGATTTAGTTTATGTTGTCATGGTGATGCTGCACTTTTACACTCACATCTAAAAAACACTTGAAAAAGTACAAATATTTGGACATCGGTTAGTATTAGGGAAAGGCTGCAAACGTGTTAAGAATCAACTAAAAAATCATCTTTTAGTTAGAAATAGTGTTTAAGTTGTCATGGTGATGCTGCACTTTTACACTTTGCTTGAAAAAGTAGTAATATTTGGACATCATTTAGGGTTAAAGGGTTAGGAAAGGGTTCAAATGTGTTAAGAAACAACTCTAAAATCATCTTTTAATAGGAAATTGTGTTGAAGTTGTGTTGGTTGCTTGAAAAAGTAGTAATATATGGACATCATTTAGGATTAGAGGGTTAGAGTTAGGGAAAGGCTGCAAATGTGTTAATTAATGACTCAAAAATGATCTTATAATAGTAAATTGTGTTTAAGTTGTCATGGTGATGCTGCACCTTTACATTCAGATACAAAAAATTATTGAAAAAGTAGTAATATATGGACATCATTTAGGGTTAGAGGGTTAGAGTTAGGGAGAGAAGCTGCAAATGTGTAAAATGATCTTTTAATAGGATATCTTGTTTAAGTTGTCATGGTGACGCTGCACTTTTACACTCACATCTGTAACATTCGGACATCTTTTAGCCCCCCCCCCCACCCCACCCCCCGATCTCCTTCCATCAGATGGAAACGCGGCTCATTTGTCTCCCTCATGCTAAACGTTAGCGGAGTGGAACACCAGGAGGAGAAGGGGATGAAACACTGATCGTCTGATTGTCTCATGAATATATAAACGGAGCCATTTAGGCCTAAACTGTCCTGATGGCAGCGGTAAAAACACGGCTATCTTATTAACAGATCGTCTTCATGTTCATGCGGAACGAACAGGGGAACGACGGGGGGGAGGAAGGGGGAGGAAGAGGGGGGAGGAGGAGGGCGTAGAGGGGGGGCTTAGTAATTATTAAATGCTTTAAGTGCTCCGTGTAATACTCCGTGTATGTATTTTGCATAAGTGACGCGGCCGCTGTCATGTTAGCGGATGAGAGGAGAGGAAGCACAAGACACGAGAGCTTCTTCTTTAATACTCAATTATGTATTTTTAATATTTTAATAATGTGGAATAAACGGCGGATATGAGCACCGGACAGCTCGCTAAAGAAGGCTACAGCTGCTCCTCTGGTTGATATTAGGACATTTTTTTAATTAGGGGATAATGAGCATTTCTAGGTGTTTCTCTTCTTTGTTGGTTCTTACCTGCAGATGGCTGACTGGCTGTAAGCCGGACCCTCGGCCGCGCTCAGAGCTTGGCCCACCTGAGTCTGTGTCAGGCCCAGGGACAGGCGGCGGATCTTGAATGCTTTGGCGAATTCGCGAATCTCCTCCAGGTTGACCCCGTCCACCTCGCTGGGGGCGGTCTGCGGGTCTGACAATGCAACACACACACACACACACACACACACACACACACACGGAGAGAGAGAGAGAGAGAGAGAGGTCTTATTTTTTTATATTAGCCCTCTGCTCCTCCGTCGAACAACTTCAAAATAAAAGAGAGAAAGAAATAGTCTTGCTCTTGGGTCAGATTGTATTATCTCTTTCTTTTTTTTTTCTTCTTCTTCTACATCATGTGTCTGAAGAGATGTTTTTGAAGAATAAATTCATCTGAGGTGTTGAATACAGGCGTGTCACCGCTCTCTGACTCGCGAGTGTAAAAGCACATGACACACACAGAGCTCGTTAATTCAATAGGAGGACCTGGATCCTGAGCAGATGAGAGACTGTACTGTACATCTGCTGATAGTTTTTTAGTGTGAATACGAAGCAGAAGTCAAGCTAGCGGCCTCCAAAAAATAAACATTAAAGAATATATAAAGACATTATTCCATCCATCTGACCCCTCACTGAAGACAGTTCAGGCCTTCAGAAACCCCTCGAGCACGCTGTCAGGCCTCTACAAACGATACACAGACCACATACAAAGAAATGCTGTTTGTGAATCTTCCATGTTTTAAAAAAAAATAAAAATAAAAAATCCACTGAAGCATTTTGCATTTTGAAGAATTTATGTTATGAAGCAGGGGGGTCAGTCACAAGCTGTCCACACTGGGAGTAATGTAGGTGAGTCTGCCTGTTGAATCTGTCGTGTTTAAAGGGATAGTTCACCTAAATTATAAAAAAGATGTTCCTCCATTGATTACTGACAGTGTTTTAATTGGCCCAGGCTTTAAAAATATATAAATATTTCTATGGTAAAGTGATTCAAAACACTTTTAAAAAATGACTTTAAATCTTCTCTTTCTGAGCTGCAATGATTATTTTGATAACTGAATAGTCATTTTAGTCATTTTTTAAAAGAAAAAAAGAGATATATTGCTGGTTGTAGCTTCTCAAATGTGATGCTTTGAAGCTTTTCTTATGTCATACATGATAGTAAGTTGAATATATTTGGATTTTGGACTGTTAATCAGACTAAATTTGACATTTAAAGGCATTTTTCACAATTTTTTTGGACAATTTATAGGACAAATGAGTAATGTAGGTGAGTCTTCCTGTTGAATCTGTCGTGTTTAAAGGGATAGTTCACCTAAATTATAAAAAAAAGATGTTCCTCCATTGATTACTGATAGTGTTTTAATTGGCCCAGGCTTTAAAAATATATATATATATGTGTATATGTTTATGTAAATCTTCAATCTCAAACACCCCAAAAAAAGATGAGATACTGTACATCTGCTGATAGTTTTTTAGTGTGAATACGAAGCAGAAGTCAAGCTAGCGGCCTCCAAAATAAACATAAAGACATTATTCCATCTATCTGACCCCTCAGTGAAGACAGTTCAGGCCTTCAGAAACCCCAGCAACGAGCCTCGAGCACGCTGTCAGGCCTCTACAAACGATACACAGACCACATACAAAGAAATGCTGTTTGTGAATCTTCCATCTTTAAAAAAAAAAACCCACTGAAGCATTTTGAAGAATTTCCCTGCTAATAAAAAGTGATTTCACATTGTACATCAATGTCAGGTGCCCTGGCATCCTGCTTACTAAAGCAAAGTTTGTGCCTCTGAATTATTCATCTTGGTCATTATCAATGAATTATTAAAGGAATCCTCCAAGCGTATTTAAGCAAAAATCTATGAGGGGCTGCCATCTCGTCGTGCCTCATAAGTGACGTGTAGCGTGTGTGCGTCGTTGCTCCAGACGTGTGAACACTTGGAAAAGACGAGGGACTTAAGGGAAGGGGAGGAAAAAAAAAAAAAAAAGCTAGGAGTTGACTAAAATGGGAGGGATGAGCACTCACAGCTTCGGGTCCCATCATCTCCACATTGATGAGCATCTCTTCATCATCGTTTCCCCTGCGGAGTTTATTTACTTAGCCGCCGCCGCCACCGCCGCTCTGAGAGACTAATGGTGGAGGAGCGTCTCCCTCGTGGATCCATATTTGTATTTAAAAAAAAAAAAAAAACTACAACCCCCCCCGAAAACATGTTTTTTTTAAGGATTTAAATCATTATAATTTGTTTGACGGTAATGAAAAGTCGAGTGTTTCCAGGCAAACAAACAAAAAAAGAAAAAAAAAGTGAATATTTTTTTAGCGTCGATCAATATCTGAGCCTTCTCTTCACAGCAGTACTAAACTAATAAGTTTAATAATTACACCAGGACAATAAAACAGGTTAAATACTCTATTTACTGGAGCTATGGGGGGAGAAGAGGACAATGAGGAACAAACATCGCTCTCATAAATTATACGTTAGGCTCACCTTCGTCTCGGTCGGTCGGTCTTTTAACTTTAAAGAAAAACAATTTGCTTTGTGTTAAAGTGCTAATGATAATAATAATAATAATAATAATAAAACTCACCTGAACTCCACTAAATGATGAATGATGATTAAAGTTTGTAGTTGTGACCCACCGAAGTAGAAATAGTAGAAATCTGGACTTTTCTCTAAACTTATATTAACATTTGATGTGTATTTGGACTCATTATCTCGTCAATAACTATTTATTTGACTCTTCTTCTCTCTTTTGTGTCATATATTGTGATCGAAGTTATTTAGGTGAGTTTTTTTTGCTTGTATAATAATGTGATGTATAATATTCATTTAAGATAAGACAGATATTTGTAAATGAATTAGAGCTCAACCACATTGTTCTGGACGTGGAAACAAAGATTTTGACCACTGATATCAAAACATATATATCTCTTTTATCTCTAATCTCTATACAGTACTTACTTCCTGTTTGGATGAACTTTTGTAAATGCCTCAAAAAACATTTGAAACTATTTTATAGGAAGAGAAAAGATTTAATGATGTTAAAAAATACAGATTTTACTGATTTTATGACAGATTTGGCACATAATAAGAGATAAATAAGATGATTTTTATGGTATATTTGGTACATAATAAGATATAAATAAGATATTTGACTGATTTTATGGCATATTTGGCTTTTAATAAGGAATAAATAAGCTGATTTTACTGATTTTATGGCATATTTGACCTAAAATAAGAGATAAATAAGCTGATTTTACTGCTTTTATGGCATATTTGGCTTATAATAAGAGATAAATAAGCTGATTTTACTGCTTTTATGGCATATTTGGCTTATAATAAGAGATAAATAAGCTGATTTTACTGATTTTATGGCATATTTGTTACATAATAAGAGATAAATAACCTGATTTTACTGATTTCATGGCATATTTGACCTAAAATAAGAGATAAATAAGCTGATTTTATGGCAGATTTGGCTTATAATAAGAGATAAATAAGCAAGTAACACAGGGCCACAGGATATTAAAAGTGGAGGAAAAGTCATTTTCATTTCACTGGGTCTTAATATTTAGAGTTTTACAAACAGCATCTTTATTGGTGGTGTGTTAATAACCATACTTTGCACATATATACTTGTTAGAGACTGATACTGCATTACTTCTATTGATTCTAATGATTTTTGCTCATATCTGTTACACTTAACGTCTACTTTTCCTCACGTTTCTTCTTTGTGCTTACGTCTGCTGCTCTTGTGAAGTCGTAGTACGCTCTGGTTTTATTGTCTTCTGCTGACATCACTGACTGTTTTATATTTATTGTGAATTTGTAACCGACACGTCTCACAAACAGATGAAAACTAAACCTATAGAGCTACATCATCTCAAACATCTACTCCCTCAGTTTGTGCATTCGTGGTTATTTCCTGTTTTATTTTGAAAATCACCTTTTATCTCTCATTTCAGAGATCTTCACTTCCTGTCCTCCTGTGTGTGTGTGTGATTACCTGTCCTGCTCTAATTAGTATCACCTCAGCTGTGTCTAATTATCCCACCTTCCCTCGTGTATCTAGTCTGTGTGCTCACTTCTCTTCAGTTTCCTGTGAGCGTCTCGGCCTTTTTCATATTTAACCCAGTTTAGTGGGGTTTTTTTACCTTTTGATATTCGGATACCTCTACCTAACCCTGACTGCCTACCTGTGTACTAAACCTGCTTCATCATTAAACTTATTGGACTGGAGTCTTGTCTATCATCATTACACAAAACTTGTATTTCCTTCTTTTTTAAACCAGGTTTGCTTCAGTTTGCAGGAGGAAGTGGAGTCAGGTGACATTTTTGGACTGCGTGCATGCTCTGTGGACGTTCCTCTTGCAATGAAAAGAAGCTTATAATAAACTAAACTCAAAATATTGCTGATATTCTTCTTCCTGATTGACATTTTATCCATCTGATGATTTGAAAGAACACTTTAGTAGACACTTGTTCTCTTAATCTGTTTCTGGCATTTTGGTGTTTATGGCCAATGACATTTCATCCTCTCTCTGTGTCTCTGTGTCTCTCTCTCTCTGTGTCTCTCTCTCTCTCTCTCTCTCTCTCTGTGTCTCTGTCTGTCTCTCTCTCTCTTTCTACCTCTCTCTCTGTCTGTTTGTCTGTCTGTCTCTCTCGCTTTCTACCTCTCTCTCTCTCTGTCTGTCTGTCTGTCTCTCTCTCTCTTTCTACCTCACTCTTTCTCTCTCTGTCTGTCTGTCTCTCTCTCTGTCTCTTTCTCTCTTTCTACCTCACTCTCTTTCTCTCTCTCTCTGTCTCCCTCTCTCTCTGTCTCTTTCTCTCTTTCTACCTCACTCTCTCTCTCTCTCTCTGTCTCCCTCTCTCTCTGTCTCTCTCTCTCTCTCTCTTTCTACCTCTCTCTCTCTCTCTCTCCGTCTGTCTGTCTCTCTCTTTCTACCTCTCTCTCCGTCTGTCTGTCTCTCTCTTTCTACCTCTCTCTCTGTCTCTCTCTTTCTACCTCCCTCTCTCTCTCTCTCTCTCTCTGTCTCTCTCTCTGTGTCTCTCTCTCCCTCCCTCTCTCCCTCCCTCTCTCCCTCCCTCCCTCTCCTTCTGTCACAGGGTTTTATTTATATTTCTGTTGTTTTTCTTTTGTGTATGTACGCTGCTATAAGTGATATTGAGAGGAAGCGATCCGCCTCATACTCAGCATAAAGCTTTAATTCTATTTGCCGCCGAAGCCCGAGCCACGATGATTTTGTGCAGGCTCGAAAAACGGTTTATGAGATGATGTTTGTGTTTTTTTTTTTTTTTCCTCCTCCGAGCTACAAGTAAACATGAACTAAACACAATGTCTACAACGAGCTGATCAATGGCGACTTGTTCTTTTATTAAATTCAGAGGCATTGTAGTTGCCTTTGAAATGAGTTTACGTGGAGTTTAGGGGAATCGACTGACAAATAAAATTTATCTGAATAAAACAGCTTTTAAAGGCAATAGCGGGCACGCTGACAGGCTGCGGCCCCGGTGATTTATAAGGCTCTGCCAAAAAAAGGGCCCACGCGTTTTGAGAGAATGAAACTTATGTTCATTATACGTAACACACGCCACTTTGGATCGGCTAATATAGCAAAAAAAAATGACAGTCGGGTGGGGGAGAGAAAAATAAAATGATGTTATGAAGCAGAGGGATCAGTCACAAGCTGTCCACACTGAGAGTAATGTAGATGAGTCTGCCTGTTGAATCTGTCGTGTTTAAAGGGATAGTTCACCTAAATTATAACAAAGATGTTCCTCCATTGATTACTGACAGTGTTTTAATTGGCCCAGGCTTTAATATATATATATGTTTCTATGGTAAAGTGACTTCAAATCATCTCTTTTCGAGCTGCAATGATTATTTTGATACTTCTCAAATGTGATGCTTTGTAGCTTTTCTTATGTCATACGTGATAGGAAGTTGAATATATTTGGATTTTGGACTGTTAATCAGACTAAATTAGAGATTTAAAGGCATTTTTCACAATTTTTTTGGACATTTCATAGGACAAATGATTCAGCAGATTTAATGATAATGACAATAATTGTTAGTTGCAGCTGTAATCTCTTTCTAGTAACGATGATTTATTACGTGGCCTGAACCTCCATCCTATCATATACTTCCTGTATATTTGATTGTCCTGTTACTACTGATGGACTGGATCATGAATCTCAATCTCATCGAGTCATTTTATTCCTAATAGTCTTATTTTCTTACAATAATCTGCCAGAGGAGAGACCAGTTATATCAACTTATCTCAATTTGCTAGAAATGTGTGTCTGTGATCTTCAGAAAGGAGATAATGAGAATAAATAAGTTACTACTAGATTGAAGAAGAATTAAATATGGTTTTAGAAAGCACTTTAGACTAATTTATTGGCATCAGAAGCCATTAGAACAAACTGGTATGCTGTTTAAACTCTCTTCCACACATAAAAAATGATTATAGGGAGTCTAATGAGTGATATAAAGGGGATTTTTTGCAGTGTGGATTATTTAGAGTAACCAGGATAATGTGAGAAATGCTGCTGTTTTAACCCTGATCATCACCATCTGTTAAAGTGTATTCACCTCCATGTTATTTGAGGCAGAAATCTCAAAATCTGGGCAAATAATACCTCAAATCTACATGACTACACCCTACTTATATGTAAGAATATCTATATTTCTCTATGCTGTGTAGACTCATCTTTTAGCACTTATTCACTGTTGGCATGTTGTGTGTTTTTTTTATGTTTGTTTGTGTAAAACTGTTTCGGACACTTACTGCTGACCAGCTGCCCCACGCTGAGAGCCGAGGAAGAGGAGGAGGTGGAGGAGGAGGAGGAGGCCTGGTGGAGAGGACTCTGTCTGTGGGGCATGTGGAGCAGGTTGGGCTGAGACGATGCGGGGCCTGTCTGACCCTGCTGGGCCTGAGGCAGCTGGACACACACACAGAGAGTGAGAGAGAGAGAGAGAGAGAGAGAGAGAGAGAGAGAGAGAGAGAGAGAGAGAGAGAGAGAGAGAGAGAGAGAGAGTGAGAGAGAGAGAGAGGGAGAGAGAGAGAGAGGGAGAGAGAGAGAGAGAGAGTTGACACAATATATTGACAGTATGCAGTCCAGAACAAATATCTTTTATTCCCTCCGTGCATCATCAGAATAATCATCATTTACAGTAATCATGTCATTATAGTGATTAGCTTATTGTGTTAAATCCAATCAACTGATCAGCAGCTATTAAATTAGCCACTTAGCTAGGTGAATATAATCAGATTGAGCTTGAATCTGCCTCGATTTGCTACGAAAAGGCCGAATAAAGCGTCAAAAATCTGCTCGATAGACGAACAGGCGCTGTGTTGTGTTATGCTATGCAGTTTACTACTCTAACAGGAAGTAGATGCTGGTTCAGCACAGGTACTCCACTGTCTCTACGAGCTTCGTAATCGCCTCCGTGCACAAATCAACTCCAAAAAAAACCCAAACATCCAAGCTCATGACAATTAGAGTCTTCTTCTCTCGTCATCAGCGCGACGAGGCCCGCTAATAACGGCGAGTCTGCATTTGGAAAAATAATAAAAAAGAAAGAAGAAGAACAACAACAACATGTGGACACAGCAGTCCCCCATATCAAACATAATTCATGATCCACAAGCCGTGCGTTCTGATGGGCGCGGAAAAAAAACGATGTATTTTCATGTTTTATGCACATTTGAATTGCTTTTACAAGATCAAGATGGTACGTCTTCACTTTTAAAAGCGGTGGCGGTGATGGGGGGAAGGGGGGGGGAGCTGTCTGTGCCGTAAAGAAGCTAGGCCCGGCTTCTTCTCCTCTTCTCTCCTTTCTTTGCTATTAATTATTTTCTCTGTGGCATGTGTTTGTTTGGATGGCGGCGTCGGCGGCGGTGGTGGTTTAGGAGGGTGAAGGGGAGGAGGATGGAGGGAGGGTGGGGGGGGGGGTGTCAACAGCGATGCACACACTGTCAGGACTGTTGACAGGCTCGGAGAATTATCTAGCTTCACTGGAAATATTCTAGACTGCAGACTCTGACAACCGTAAATTATGCCCGTGGAACAATGTGTACATGCGGGGAGCTTTGAAGTGGAGACAAAAAGCATAAACATTATTACAAATGCAATAATTCATTCAAGAGTGTGATCTGGTGTGTGTTTTTTAAGGAGGGGAGCCACAATTAGTTGTCCATCTGCCCCCGCGACTTCATCCATTCTGCACTGTAATGTTAAACTTTTTTTTTTTACTCTGTAATTCTGCCGCTGACTGACATTGTCATTATCGAGTCAATAACGCTTTCATTTTCGCCACCGCGTGCGTGCAAGCATTTGACTCCTCACTTTGTATAGATTCCTCAAATTGGGGATGTGTGTGTGTGTGTGAATGCAATCTAGCGTGCTTAAAGAATAATAAAAAGAAGAAGAAGGTGGTGTGTGTTTTTGGTCGTCGCTCCTTTAAAGGAAAACAAAATACTTCTCCTTCGGGTCAGAGAGGACGAAATTATAAGGCTGGAGAGAGTGATTTGAGTGAGGAGTGAAATGCAAAGAGGAAAAGAGAGAAAGAAAGAGAGAGAGAGAGAGAGAGAGAGAGAGGGAGAGAGAGAGAGAGAGAGAGAGAGAGAGAGAGAGAAAGAGAGAGAGAAAGGGAGCGTTTTGAGTTTGTGGGGTGATGAAAAGTGTTGTTTTTTTTTGGGTGAGGGTGGAAGGAAAGGGAGGTGGAGGGTTTTGGCTCTCTCTCTCTGCAGGGGTGCAACAGTCTCCCTGAAAGTCTGAAAGGTTGGCTGACAAGTGCTTCCCCTCCCTTAAACATGCACTGAAACATGCAAAAACACACACACACACACACACACACACACACACACACACACACATACATTGAGAGCAATCGCACCCAAAAAAAAAAAAAGCTACAATTTCTCCCGAGTGGAATGATGCAAATGTGCGTTTATGAGTGTTGAAGCAGGAAATATTGGGGAGGTGTTTGGAGATGCTTGACTGTAGCCGATCGCTCCCATGACTCCACTAGGTGTTGCTCATTCAACAGTTTTAAAGGCGGAGGAATCATTGTTGGTCATTTGGGCACATCGGTATAATATAAACTCCCTTTTATATATATATCTCTCTCTCTGTGTGTGTGTGTGTATGTGTGTGTGTGTGTGTGTGTGTGTGTGTGTGTTTGTGTGCGTTACCTACCTGCTGTCCAGGCTTGATTGGTGACAGCGTGATTCCCTGGGTGTTGATGACAGGCAGGATCTGATTGCCGATCACCGTGGCGATGATCTGGCCTTGAGCGTTGGTCAGAAGCTGAGGTGTAATTGGCTGTACCTGCAGTGCTGGGTTGCCACCCCCTGATTGGCTGGAGGGCCCTGCAGAGTTGGGCATCAGTGGGATTGTTCCAATTATCTACAAAAAAAAAAAAAAAAAAAAGGGAGTGTAGTAGAGGAGAAGAGAGGAGAAGAGAGGAGAGGAGAAATCAGCTGGGCGTTTTTTAAAAAAAAAAAGAGGAAGGAGCAGAGAGTGTAAACGCTACTGGAGGTATCAGTCTTAATGATCTCTGCCGCTGTGAGCCTCTTCTTCTTCTTCTTCTTCTCTTCTTTTTTTTTGGCGCTTTTTTTGGAACAAAGTGAGGAAACATTTTGAGGCTTTATGAGGCTATTCAGAGCTCGCTTTGCTTTTTCACATGTTTGGTTTGTGAGAGAGAGAGAGAGAGAGAGAGAGAGATAAAGAGAGGAAGACAGAAAGACAAAAAGAAAGAAAGAAAGAAAGATAGAAAGAAAGAGAGAGAAACATGCACAAGTGTCCACTGATCATCTGTCACTGAGGTGGTTTTACAGGCTGGAGCAAGTGAAGCCAAAGCACACTGCTGGGAGCACACTGCAAAGGTCAACGCTGAATACCTGTGTGTGTGATGGTGCACACCACTGACTGTATTATCCATCACCAGGCCGAGACCAGGATGAGTGTGTGTGTGTGTGTGTGTGTGTGTGTGTGTGTGTGTGACTGACTGTGTGTGTGTGAAAGAGTGTTTGTGCTTAAGTGTCTTTGTCTGTCTCTGGTGAGAAGGAGTGTGGCTGCTGAGAGACAGAGACTTCCATTTCACCCCCCCTCTCCCCTCCTCTCTCTCTCTCTCTCTCTCTCCCTCCCTCTCTCTCTCTATCACACATACAGGCAAAGAGCAAGAAGTGGGAAGAAAGAGCAAGAAAAGAAACAATAAGAGGGAGCGAAAGAGAGCATCAGAGAGTGAGACAGGACCCTGTGTTTCTAATTCAACTCTCAGGGTCCCAGGGGTACTTCACCCTCCATCCCAACCCCCCACCCCCCCTCTCTCTCCTCCTCCTCTTCCTCCTCCATCCCCTGCTCTCCTCTCCTCTGTGGCTGTAATCAGGAAGGGCAGATCAAAGGGGGCGGCAGAGTGTCACTGCAGCGTTTTAGCTCTCAGAGCTGCCAGAGTGTGGCCAAGAGTGGCGCTTTAGGGGGGACTTAGCGCCTCTTCACCATGATGAAGGTTAATGTCATCTGGGGACTGGTTCTGGGCAGCTCCTGAGCAGCCGTCACCCCAGCCCAACACCCCCCTCTCCCCCACCCTCCACCCTCCTCCACCCCACTCACCCTAACCCACTGACAGCGCTCCTCCACCAAGCCTCATTACAGCAGAGAGCGGCTCAACATGGAGAAGAACGCCCATCATTTTAAAATTCTGTTATTTGCTATCTTCATCTTCATCTTCATCTCATTCTTTAAGTTTATATTTCATCTTTTTCCTAAGCAAAGCACCCACATAGTATAAACCAAGCCTTTCCTGGCTCTCTAGTCTCTCTCTCTCTATCCACCACTGCTGATGTGTTTTAATGCACGGTCTGCCTCCATCCCTCCCTCCTCCTCCTCCCTCCCCTCTCCTCCTCCTCCTCCTCTCCCTCCTGTCTCTTTGACATAATAGGGAGGGATCAGTGAGAGAAAGGTGGGCCGACAATCTGTAATTCATCCTTGCCACGGCTCATTTGCTTACGTTGCTTCGCATTAGGGGAGAGATAATTTATCTCTCTCTCCTCGCCGGCTTTACAAATTCGCTGTAATGCTCTCCTGCCACTTAGCATATTTTATTGCCCTGCCTGACACTCGTGTCTCCCGAGTCCCACTGATCCCGCTTTGCATGCCACTGTGGCAGGGAACTTGTTCCGCTCAATTATTCATCGTCATTGGACTAAGTGGTTGTTCTATAAGCATAATAAAAGAGCGGGCGACTGACAGCTTAGCTCTCGTCCTCCCCTGTACCCACGATGCAATGCTTCTCCATCTGACTGTCTCAGGCAGATGTTTCATGGCAGTGTCACAAAGCTCTAAACTTCTTCAGAGGAGTCGACTATCTGTGTGGTGACTTATCATGAGGAGGGCAGGTTTTTGTTATGCAATAGCTTAATGGGGAGTGATGAATGCAGTAATGTGTTTTATAGTGAATGGGCTCCATTTATAAAAAAGTGCTGTTGAGTTTATACTTTAACTTAATTGCATCTCAGTTATTTGAGTATCAACAGAAATGTGTCTACGGTGTCAAGTATTAAGATCAGACACTCTTTGGTCAGATGTTTTTTAATCTGTATCACAAAATATTTTAGACTTTAATCTTTATTTTTTGGGGGCAAACTTTATTATTTAATGTTAATGCATTGAGCAGTATGTTATATTTTGATAAGTCCTCCTGTTTACTTACTTTACCAACTTTTGTCCTCCAGGGTCAAAATCAACTTGGTCTGCTTTGACTGATTATAAATCATAAAGGTATAAATCCTCAGTTTTAGATGTATTATTTTGGCAATTATGGTCAATAGGCCTCATTTAAATGAAGCTATACCTCATTCTTAAGTTAACCCCTGTTGTCCTCACAGGTCAAAATCAACCCCAGGAGAACAGGAGGGTTAAAAAAGGGTCATATTACCCCCAAAGAAAGGGGTATCAATACTGAAACTTAGCTGTAACATTAATAGCACTGATATCAAAAATGTTCAAATGATACCTAGCTGTGTTACTGAGAGCGTTTCTGTTGCTCCTGGGGGGAACGTTGGGTCACTTTAAATTAAATTAAAGAGTTCGGTCTAGACGTTTTCTATGTGAAAAGTGCCTAGAGATAACTTTTATTGTGATTTGAAGATGATTTACCACCGTCTGCTTGTGTTTGTATGCTTGTTAATAAAAAAGTACTAGATTTAAGAAGTGATGGTGAAGTTGCTCCAGTACAATATTCACTTACTGCGCAGTTAGTCTGAATTTTTTGGTGGAAGATGTGTGACAATTTCAGCTTCAAAATATCTGTTTGTGTGTTCCTAATTGAGTCGGTCCTTAAGGTGCAGTTTCATCCATTTCCTAAATAAGCAGCCTTCAGGACCTTCCTTCTCTAACTCACTGTTGGCTATCTTGTTGTTTCTTCTCCTTTTTATTTTTTGGCTTCCTCATTAAGATTATGCTGCTCTTGTTTCCACAGAAATGTCATCTCATCTCTCCAGCCAGGGCCAATCTGTGTCTTTAGCCATGGTCGCCAGGCAATATCTCTGCCCATTTACTCTCCTCCGCTGTTCATGCGGTGAATTGGGGAGAGCCGAAGTGGGGAGGAAGGAAAGAAACCGTTTGGGGAAGTTTGGACTCGCGTCAACACACGAGCCCCCCCCCCCCAATAAAAACATAACATTTGGAGCAAATCAAAGACTAAAGCAGTAGACTCATAATGCTGCACTGGGTGTCCATTTTTACAGCTTATACAGAACATGGTGGCTAGTTTCTCCAAAAGTTATCGGACTTTAGTATCAGTTATATTTTCCCTCCTATACAACAGGAAACATAGAGTAGTTTAGAGCCAACTATTTAGACAGTTTAACTCTTACATACTGTTCATATTCAGGCTTTTTCTCAATATCCCAGACGGGGAGTTCCAGTCCTCTGAAATGAGGCCAACGCAGAAGTAACTTAGAGCTGCATTCTATCAAAAGGCCACCAGGGGGCGACCGTCTCTATACAAGTCAATGGAGAATTCACCAACTTCTCACTTGATTTCTAACCTCAGTAAACGTTTTCAAAATGTGTTTATGGTCTCAATCGCTAGTTTAAAGCCTTCTTCAATGCAGTATGATGTTCATTTGGGACATTTTGGCCTCCCTGATTTTATATGTGACGATAAAGCAGGGTATGCATTAGGGCGTGGCTACATCCTGATTGACAGGTTGATTGACCAATGTCCTCGAGATCCAGCCCTCGCAACCATAGCAACCTCCCCGCTCCGCCCATGGCCCTGCCTCATGCCCATATAAGTAGAATACGTGTTTTTATTTTTCCCAGCATGCACCTGAAATTTTCAAGATGGCGCTGCCTAGATTCGAAACTATTGGCTTCCGAGCAGCAGTCCACAAACCAATGGGTGACGTCACAGATGTTACGTCCATTTCTTCTATACAGTCTATGATCACATGAAGATAAGTTGTAAAATTTGTGGCTATAAAAAGTTTTTAATGCTTTTTTCTTCTCCAAAATGGGTCAAATTAGACCCTGAACAGTATGTTAGGGGTTAAATAATGTTTAAATGTTGAATATCAGCTGGTTGCACCCTTTGCTTCTTTACTACATAATTTTTGGGTGTCAGTCAGATAAAACAAGTAACCTAGGAACTTGTAGAGCATCGATAGCTTAATTGATGATGAAAATAATCAATAGTTCAGCCCAACCCCTCTCGATTGGATTTACAGCAACAAGATCAATATCAGTTTACACTACGGTTGCACTTTAGCGTCCATCAATACACGGGACGCGCCTGTGCTGTGGGTTAACTGTGTGTGCCTTGCTTACCTGCTGTTCTCTGCATTAGTGGGAGCACTGGGCCTGAGCCCTCACCACAGACTGGGAGTGTTGGGAATGAATGGGATAGATGGTCTAATTGGAGCAAGGCTAGGGTTTACCACACACACACACACACACACACACACACATACACACACACACCAACCATTTCAGGGGTAATTACACCATTCAGGATGTATGTTACTATAAATGAAATATCCCCCATTTTCCCGCCTCAGTTTTAACCCGAGGATATAACTGCAGGGAAAAGTCCGAATTGGAAGATTGAATGGGAATATTTACACAAAAATGCCGGAGATTTATAAAAGAGGGGGGAAAATATCAGGAGCGAATGTGACTTAACAACATTTCTGGCTTTTATCCTCAGCTTAAATTGCCGTTGTAGAAGTGGTGAGGATAAAAGAACCTCACTGATTCTCCTTGGAGAATAAAATGACTGGGCCCAATATAATTAAGGTTTAAAAACATATTGAACTCAAAACGTCCATCAAACCCGGCACTTTTCAAGGTCCGCAGAGCTCTCGCTCATGAAAGGGTCTTTTGACAAAGTTGTAGAGGGAAATTATGCGGTCAAAGACAGTATACCATGTTTTAAATTCAAGGAAAGGTGACTTTTTACTAACAGAGTACAGCCATGATGGAGATTGTTATTTAAAATTCCAATTAAACACTAAACCGAATGGATAAAAGCAGTTTTTCGAGTGAGTACAAACCTTGATAAAAGGTACTCCTCTGACTTTTTGCTTCTCCATGCTGACTAAAGTTTTTCTCTTCACAGTACGAGCCTCTGAGAGCATGTTTGTTGGACCTCCAGCCTTGTTTGAGGTATGTATTAGGCTGTATAATCTCCTCAGTGTTTGAGGGGAAGATGGGGGTGAAGAAGGAGGGGGTGCGCTTCTGATAGGGTAGTGCATGTTTCATAGCCCTCCGTCTGAATAATGTTGTGGAATAATGAGGCGGGGAGCAAAGGCTGTAGCCCAGGGCTTTGACCGTCTCTGTGACCTGATTATGTCAGGGAGTGTCAGCCGCCAAGACACTACAAAAGCACAGAGCATCCCATCAAGTCCATATCCACAGTGATCTGTCCCCAGTGCTCCAGGCACCTTGTGAGCCAGGGAAGTCCATACTGTCTCATTAGCAACGTTTAGCATCAAGCACCAGCGCACAGACAACACTTAACTCTAAACAATGAGGCACAGTCACACTGGTGCTGCTGAAACTTAACTCCAGGAGGTTAAACATCATGTAGTCATTAAAAATTAACCCTTTTTTTAAAAATGTGTTTCATGTATCAGATGTGTTTGTTGTATAACGTATTACTGCGAGGACGGTGCAAAGTGTTAAAAGATGAAACAAGGGGTTACGGTAAATAACACAGAGTGGCATGAAAGGGCACATTGTCCATACAATTTTACTTTAATATGTGCTGTGTGCACCTGTGATAAGATGATTCATTAGATAGGGCCGCACAATGACAAGCATCATCGTTCAAGCCTCTGGCTACTGATGGAACAATTCTGCAGCCACCCTGTAAATATGACAAGGTCAGCGTTTTACTGCGACAGGCGCATGTGGATAAGAGAAAGAAGGGCTTTGTTTATTCCCCCCTCCAAAAAAAGCTTAATATATGGTGCGCTGGCTACTAGACTGTAGACAAACAGCTTCAAGACAACAAACAGACCCACCAGTAGAAATCAATGTGGAAAGATCAGAAATACTATACAAATGTTTTTATTTGAATTGCACCCACATGATAAAGTGGGACCAGAAGCAGCTTTTACAGACCGGTTACCAAGGAAACTGTTGTGTCTTTGTAGTATTTAATTAGCTGTGTGTGTGTGTGTGTGAGAAACAGGCCATCGGTGTACAACTCCTCACCTGTCCTTGTGCGTTGGTGACCAGCTGTCCGGTGGCTCCTTGCAGGTTCGAGAGGGCGTTTCCGAACACCTGAGAACCGGCGGCGATGGATCCCATGGCTGCTGCTGCTGCTACCGCCGCCTGGCTGGCCAGAGGATTCAGCTGGTGAGGGGGCAAAGGCAGAAAAAAAAAAACATCATTCGTCAAAGCTTACAATGTCTTAATGTCACAAATTCCTACAAAAAAAGCAGGTTTCTCACTTTTGTGCAGCCGAGGGCCAGAGTAGGTTAACTGCAGTGAGGTTTGTAAAGTTCAGTAGTGAGGGCTATGCAGTCCATCATACAGTTCCCAGAGGTCTGTGCTCCTGAGCCCAGTGGGAGGCTCAAGGGTAGGGAGGAGCAGTGAAAACGGGAGGGCGGTTGTGAATAAATGGCCATTTTACCACTCTAAGTGCTTCCTCTGGCCCCCGGAGGCTCCCCACGGGCCCCCGAGCCGAGTCTTTTCCACCCCTTCAGCAACAGCCACGGCCCCCCGAACAACATCCCCGCTTTTACAATAGAGAGGGCCGGCAGTGTGCGGTGGCCATGCATCACCCGTATTATCGCCAACCCGCCTCGATACGCTTTCGACTTGGACTACTACCGGCTCACTGATACTACTGCTGCTGCTGCTGCTGCTGCTGCTGCTGAGGGAGGAGGAGGGTTAAAATGACCGTCTTTACCCCCGCTGTAATGGACTCATCTGGTCTGGCCCTGTGGTTGTGAAAAGAGGCTCCTTGCATCGGAGAGAGGTTGTAGAGCCCCGCCACATCGCCAAGATTACCCATATAAATCAAGCTAACCACTTATTAGGGGGCTGAAAATGCACTGCTGATTTGGTTGTAGTGCAGCAGAGCAAAGTCTTATTAGGTTGAGTAAGTAGATCAAAGACCAAGAAGAGATAGGAGACCTCCCAATTACTCACCAGAATAGAGAATAGAGAAACACTGCTTAGAAGCAAGCAGCCAGCTCCCTGCTGCTAATATTGTTGGCAATATTCAAACAAGGATTGCTTGAATTAGAAAGTAGAGTTTATAGAAAAGACTTAAAAATATCATCTAGCATGTGTTTTTCTTTTTCTTTACTGAAAAGCATCAACTTTCCCACACTTTTCTTGCACTCTGCAGAGAGGGAATTGGAAAGGGGGGGGGGGGGGGGTGGAGGGTTCAGCTTTTTGTTCATCTGAGATCATTCAGTTGCAATTCATCTTTTATCTTATACCCCACCACCATATATTATTACACTTTCGGAAATCAAATGATGAAAAAATGCCACCGAGCGATCAATACTTTTTCATTGACAGTAAAGGTTAAGCACATTAAGAATGACACTGCATTTGTCTTATGAAATCATATTTCATGTTGGTGGCCTCAAATTGGCCGTGATTGATATTGCCTCCCCTCGTCTGAAAGTCATCCAGTTTTTTCCTCGATAATCGCGAGATTGTCTTTTATGTGTCCAACGCTCGTCCTTCACAAATCTTAACGTCTTCTAAATGTTAAGAGAAAGCAGCAGCAGCAGCAGCAGCGGCAGCCTTGATTGGGATTTACTGTTAAAAGCTCAACAAAATAACAACATTTAAGTCAACCATCGACAGTCGACGTTGATGAGAAGTTCCTCAACTTACATGAATTGTGGGGTTTGATCTTATTTGCTGATTTACTGTCAGAGTTCATTAAACTCAGAGAGAAAACCAAGCATGAAAGATGCATTTATTCGACAATATTTGATAAAAAATGTGATTCTACTATGAAATCTTGACATTTCCAGCTATATTTACTCATGTCTGATCTTTCCAACAGAAACAAACAAATGTATTTTCTCACAATTGATGCTAACTGGCAGAAAAGCTTTTACTATTTGTGTCTCTGCTTTACCAAAACTGCTTGGTGCAATACCTGTTAGTGTGTTCCTAACTGAGTCGGTACCTGAAGTGAAGTTTCATCCATTTCATGAATCAGCAGCCTTCAGGACCTTCGTTGTGCAGTAACTGATATCACGACTGGATGATAATTCAGTATCATTGTGTCATCAGGATTCATTTATATATGGTGATTATTATTATATGGGTTTTATCATGTTCATCTATCTACAAATGAATGAATCCAAGTTAATCTGAATATGTAATATCTCTGGCTTCTTCATACTTATGTTCTCAAAGACTATTTAATTTGATTAACCCTTAAACAGGAAGTGTGCACCAGGAGATACAGACTCTATAACACACTGTTAGGAGCATGATTGGTTAAGGTGGTTGTTCAGTTGTGTCTGCCTTGAATTTGGTTTAATTGAAGCTTGTGGTGGGTTAATATCATAATAGAAACTAGTATGTGTGATATTAATGATCAGAGAAAGCAAGAATGTATCACCATTATGACCATTTTTATATCTTAATAGGGGCGATGCATCCTGGTGGAGATACAGCTCATACAATCCAAAACATAAAATAAAATAAAAAAAAGAGCAGTCCACTCCTGCTTGTTTAAGGGTTAAGATGTTTTAAAAGAGCAGAAAGTAAAAGCTATAATAAAGTATGTTGACCACGACCACAATGTAATGTGTAGTGATGTTTTCTTAGATGTTAAAATAACTTTAAAAAATGTTATATTTCATGTTATTGAAAGTCCACGAGATCATGAAGCAAGATGGATTCAGACAGCAACATCTTACCATGAGCACCCACACAAAAACACACTCATTTACTAATTCTTTACAAGTGTAATATAACATATATAACAATACATATCACCAAAATGAGATGTTAATTATTCTTTTAATTTACTTTTTATGTACTTCGATGATACTACTTATCTCATTTGCACCTAAGTAAACATTTCCACAAATCATTTTTAAAACATTTTGTATATTTCAGATTTTACGAGTTGTATCTCCACCAGGATACGTCTCCCCTATGAAGGTTTAACACCAATACTTAATTAACATACGGCCAATTTGGGGTTGACGGATACAGAAGAACTTTCACCTCCACTTCTAACTTGAGAAGAAGTCAAAGTATTTAAGAAGTTTTGATTTTAATTTAGGGGCATAAACCAGATACTAAATACAGGTAATGCTAAACAAATCCAATCCAATCCAAAAGTAGCCAACTTATAAACATTCAAATGAAACAACCTCTCCACTCTGTTATCATCAGAGCACTAAAACATCTCACAGACATAATAATTAAATATCCTAGTGTTCCTAACTCATCATAAAAAAGGACAATAGAGAAGAAGATGTGACTCATTTTCCACTTCTCCAACCTCTCATCTTCTGCTGACGTCAAGGCTCAAAGGAAGAGTTTACTGTTCTCAACTGTGCAACTAAGCACCTTTAACTTCTTGTTAAGTTTGCTGTAGTTTAGTTTAGTTTAGTTTTAGTTTATTTGGATACCCATTAGCTGTTACCCTGGCAACAGCTACTCTTCCTGGGGTCCATGTTAAAATAAATACAACCAATTACACAATATAACATAAATGCATACCTAAACAGAGTGTGTGCCCCCCCCCCCCCCCCCCCCTTAAACTGTGCTTGTAGTTTAGGGGTATATAAAACACTTATGTTGATACGAGGGGTCTTTAAGGCATTTTGGTGAACACACACAGTATTGTAGGTGTTATTGTGAGAAAAGCCAGTTGAACAGAGTTAAACAGCAGCTTCAAGATCAACACGCTGGTCATGTGATCCGCTCAGCCAAAGCACACAAGGACACCTAGAGTCCTCCCATAAAAAAAAAATAAAATAAAATAAAAAAAATAAAAATCTGCTGGTGCTCGGTGTCATTGTGTGAGTGATAGACTGTTTCACAAGCTTTCAGATTTATTTTGAAACATTATCATTGTGTTGATAGCCCCTTTTTTCAGGTGCTGTGTTTTTCTGGTATATCTAGAAAGAGAAAGAGAGAGAGAGAGAGAGAGAGAGAGAGAGAGAGAGAGAGAGAGAGAGAGAGAGAGAGAGAGAGCAGGTTTTATTGCTGCATCTGTTGGCACTGGGTGTAATATGGATAGCAGTTGGAAAGAGAAGAAGAAGAAGAAGAAGAAGAAGAAGAAGAGCCAGGAATAAGGAGAGGCGAGGCTGTGTTCAACACCTAAACAGGTGATTTTCCGCCACGGTGACTCCTCTCAACACCTCGGCGGGAGGCACAAAATGACAGACCTGGCCTAGCATTTGTACTGATTGCATGTGTTGGAGGAGATAAACAGTGATCTTCCAGTTTGCAGAGCCTGCGAGTTAACCATTGTGTTTCGTTTCTTTTTCATTCGCCACAAGAGACAGAGAGAGGGAAGGGCGTTAACAGGGATTTTCTTTTTTAGGGTCAACCCAAAACACACACACACACACACACACACACACACACACACACACACACACACATACACACACACACACATACACACACACACACACACACACACACACACATACACACACAGATGCACAACCGCTGCAAAAACAACCAGCAGTCAGTCAGTGTTGTTTGTTTAAGAAATGTTTTAGGTGTTAAAGTTAAATTCAGACTCTTGTTCCTCCTGTTATTACATACAGCAGCATACCTTGGCCTCCATTAGATCATGTGACGTTATCTTGTCACCTTTAAGTCACCGCGACTCCTATAACTCCCCTGCCTGCGCCTTCACAGCTTATATAGCCACATACATAGGTCTAACGCAGGGATCAACGGACACTAAATAAATGTCTTTCATAAGGGAAAAAAAAAAAAAAAAACCTTTGCAAATTGTTAAAAATGCATCTTTTCTCCGTGTGGTATGAAGGGTAAGGAATCTAAACTCCGCCGGGCTCTACCGTCGGCTGTTTGACCATGAGGGTCACCTGGTGCAGCAACCCGTGTAATCTCAGGAATAGAGGGAAAAATAGCGTCCCTGCAAACCGTGGAGAGACCCCTGGAAACTAAAAATTGTCTGACACAAACTAACTGGAGTTTATTCTTGGTTGTGCTCTTTTCATGTGGCCGTTTTTAAACTTAATTGCTTTTTTTTTTTTTTTCTTCTTCTTCTCCTTTTTTCTTGGCCTGCACAAGACACACACACACACACACACACACACACACACACACACACACACACACACACACGGACACATATATATATATATAAAAAAAGAGCAAAGATAAATGGTCAAAGTGGTGCACACGCCAGAGTCGGGCAGATTTGTCTGGTCTCAGGCTTCAGTGGCGTGTAAAATGTATTTTCTACTCATGTATGATTCAACAAGAGAATCAAACATTTATCTTAAAATATCTTCAAGAATCAAAAGAGAAGACGACACCAACAGAGACTAATGTGGCTAATTAATGGTCAGTAATAGTTTTAATTGTTAATTAACCTTTATAGACTGTTAAGGGTCATATTTGAGCAATTTTTTACATTTGAGTGCTTTAAAAACACCATATACACATTTATGCAAGGTGGACTTTATTTAATGTGACCCTTAATATACAAAAAATGATATAAAATTCATCATATTTTTATTTTTGTGCAGCTGATCAGCATTCAAACATGTTGCTGTATTCATCATATTCTATAAAATGTTCTCTTGAACCATAAAATAATGATTGTAAATGTCTTTTTTATCCATAAATAACTATTATACACTCTTCATTAAGGATTAATCAAACATTTAGTAATGACTGATTTATTAATGACTTGCAGAAATGTAGATATAGGGTGTTTGTACAGGTCTCTAATGTAAAAAATGGGTGAAATTGGACCCTGAACAGTCTGTAAAGGTTAATTGACAATTAAAAACATTACTGGCCACTAATTAGCCTCATCAGTCTATGTGCTGTTGTCTTCTCTTCTGATTTTCTCTCATATTTATGAATGTGAATTGGTGCATAGACTAATTATGAGTCAGATTATGAACAGTAAGAGAGGGTTAAAGTTGCTAAAACAGCTTTTTGGTAATTGTAAGTAATTGAAAGTCGAGTATTATCCTTTCTGAACTCTCTTTAGAGGGTTGATTGTTGATTAAAGGTGGAAATGATGCATCTAAATGTCAGATACAAAGCTCAAATCTTCATGCTTTCAGTCGTCATTCAGCCAAAAACTGTCCGAGCGGTTTAAAAAGTACATATTAACAGTCTCGCTGCTGTTTCCGGATGAGAAGAATGTCCTTTATCTCTGGAACAACATGGAAGTTTCCCCCCTCGTTCATTTTGAGCCTCACATCTCTGTCTCCTCTCTGCTCTTTTCCCACTCCGGAGTGAATGTAATCAGCTGTGACATGAGAAAACACGTTTTCTGTCTGTCAGGACTCTGCTAGTCTTCTACTGACAGTCCTCTGCTGACTCTCCTCCCACCCCCCCCCCCCTTCCAAAACAGCCTCTCTACCCTACCTCCCTGTCTCCCCCCCTTGCCTCCCCCTCCCTTCCTCCCCTTGCACATCCACAGTGCTTATGAACATCAAAATGCCATTAGGCCCTCCGAAACACCTCTGGTCCCTTGGTTGGCGGAGGGCCTCGCACTGCGGTCGTGCACTCTGAGCCCCTCTGAGCGCCGTCTGTTGCTCACCACTGGGCCTCTGCTGCAGACGTTGTGAAAAATAAACCCGACTTTACAAAAAAAAAAAAAAAAAAAGGGAGAAGTATCGGTCAGTGAAAGACGGCTAAAAACACAATAACGCTGCATCCAGTTGACGGTCGGACGTTGTAATTGGTTACGGCAGCGTGGGGACGGCGGCGGCGGCGGTGATAGTGGATGTGGGGGCGTGGAGGCAGCTGAAGTGGCCGGAGGGGGGTTGGAGAGGTGCGGAGGAGGGGGTGCTAATGGAGTGATGTCATAAGAAACGCCAGAGTGACAGCTAGTTAACTGGGGAGGTTTGGCTGATCAAATAAAACGCATTAACTCCAGGAAATGGATATCACTGGCGGCCTCAGAAATGGCCATATCTAATGAGGCTAAATGCAAATGAAGTGGGAGAAGAGTCGTGAAAACGTTTAAACTAACTATAAAGGGATGATGGAGTGTCGGACAGTGGCCGTCAATCACCCCCGCTCATTACCTTCATGTGAAATTAACAGCGGCTTTAATCATTACATAAAATCTGCTCGGGCCCATTTGTTGATAATTGTGAGTCGCCGAGGTTCAGAGTGGGTTCTTTGTCATCAATCACGGCAGAAGCATATTTCCTCTGGTTTAGGAAGAGGTGGGAGGGGGTGTGAGTAAAAAAAAATATAAGTTATACTACTATTCCTCTTACCCGATTCCTCTTCCTGAGAAATGATCTATAATATTTAGCTGTTTCCAGATGTATTAAATTTGAAACTACTTGGTGATTAAGTATCGGCGGGGAAAGTGCTGACCGTTTCAAGCTCATGATGTGACATATTTGGTGCAGTTATTTCTGTTCCCGCGCCGGCGTCGGCTGGTTGGAAATCATAGCGGCGTTAAACCGGTGTTGCAGTAAATCTATTGCTGCTATGGCTACGACTTTCAAGCGGATACCTGCCTTTATTTTTCCTTTTCAAAAGTTGCTGCGAGAGGATGGAAAAATAAAAAAATCATTAAGAGTCATGCCTATATCAGATCAGGCCTGTAAAGAAATTATGAACACTATTATTTTTGCTGTATTATTAAAAAGACTCTTCCCAACCTTTACCGAGACAATTACCTCTAATATTCAATGTCTAATAAAAACATATTTCTTGATTTGAGGAGCTCTGTTTCAACTGGAACGACTGCACAACATTTGTTTTCGTTTATGGAGGAGGAGGAGGTGGAGGTTGAGGTGGGTGGGGGGGAAATGGCATCTCTTTTCACTCTGCTGTTGTTTGACATATAAATATAGCATTTGAATGACTTTAATATCCTCCTAATCAATGTCCAGTGATCTTTTGATGTCCTCAATTCAATATAGGAAGGGTCATCCAAGCCGCAGCTTTATAAACACAATAAAGGTAAATGATTACTCTCCACTGTGGTGTCCAAAAATACGGCCGGTAATGAAGAGAAATGGAGGAGTTTGAGGGGGAGGCCTGTCATCTGTCATTGGCCAACTCTAAGCCCTGAGATTAATCACGAGAGAGGGGCTCTGTGGCTAAGATGTGGTCACCCTTGATCGATAAATAAGCCTCTCCTCCCCTCCCTCTACGTCTCTCTCTCTCTCTCTTTTTCTCCAAAATATACACAGTCGTTGGCACAAGCTAAATCAGCGTAAGTGGAGAGATGAATTGATGACATTTGCAGCCGTATTTGTATTGATTACGCCAGTTTTGACTTCTAGAGCCTCCCCCTTCCTCTTTCTGGAGTTGACTTAAGAAAATGCCACAATCTTGTATATTCTAGTTGAGTTCATTTGCAATACAAAAAAAAAAAAAACCCTATCAATTTGAACGTTCCCTTCTCCCATTGAACATAAAGGGCATAAAATCACCCACCAGGAAAATCAAAAATGTTCCTCGTAGAGTTCGGGGGCAGAAGAGTTTACAGTTTAGAGGAATTTAGCCTACTATATGTCGCAAAAGCACACCAAATCTAGCCTCTGCTAACCATGACTGAAAAGACTGTGGAGAAGAATTTCTGATAATATTCTGCAGGGACCACAAATGGGACTTTTGACTTGGTCTATGAGGAGGGCATAATGCAATAACATTGCATTAAAAGGGTCTTTTTACAGCGTGGCAGAGCTGCGCGGCTGTATTCCTTGTGTGAGCCCGGTGCTCTGTTTGCGGTCACTAATGGGCATCAGAAATTACAGGCAGTGGAATCGCGCCCCGCGGGGGGACTGGCCTCCTCAGCGGAGCGAAGCACTTAGACAGTGTCTGGGAGGCTGCTGGAAGAGGAAGGGGGGAACTCAATGTCACAACCCTGCCTCATAATTAAAGAAACCCTATTCCTTATCCACTGTTAGGTGAGCCCTAGCTTGGTGCTCCATCTGAGGGCTCCCCTGTGGGCGTCTAATGCGTGTTGCCCCCAGTGTGCATGTGGGCTGATCGGGGGAGAGTTTGCCTTTCTGCTGGGTGTCTGAGCCGGGAGCCCTCTGCCCGCCGCGAGAGTAACAGGGCCGAGTTTAGAAGAATCACAGACCTCAAAATCAAAAAGAATAAAAGTGAAGGAAATATCAACTTGGTGAGCCCAAAAAACCCAATGACAGCCAAAAAAAAAAGTCAGTGTATGTAGGTGTAATTCTGAAAAGTGAAAGTGCCTTTACAGTTTTCCAAATGATCCTTCTGAAATATGATAAATTTAAGTTGCTCCTTATTTAGAAATTCAAGGCTCATCGTTGGTCCTTCCTAATCCCTCATTTGAAGTAAATAAAAGTAGTAGAGCTGTCATGGTCAGGTTGTTTTCCTCATCTAGCTCCCATGCTTTATAATTATTCATATGAAATGTGGCGCTGTTGATGGGCAACAGTCTTATTTTCTGCTTCAGTCAACAGTGCACATTTGTATTTCTAAATTGTGGAGCGCTTGTTATGTAAGGCAATTTTCTGCCTTCTTAAGAGCCGGATCTCCTGTGCATTAATAAGAGGCTGGGCTGAGCTGCTGGAGAGCTGAGGGCCTGTTCATGCTCTAAAACCACACAACCACCACCAGCACACAGTCTGCTGCTGCTGCCGCCACGTTTCTCCAATTATACATGTTTAAAAGTTTTTATCTGAAAATGCTGATTTAAAAAAAAAGGAAGAAGAAGAAAGGTGTTAACTGAATAATAGGCAGATGTGATGTTGCTTCAAAGCTTATTATAGGAGTATATATCAGATATTTTAGCAACTTTTGCCTCAAGATAAATGTGAAAATGTCACTTTATCATGGCTGTAGTCAGGATTTTTATTTAGAAATACCAAAATCGTGAGTCCTAAATTCCCCCAGAGCGACCTCATCCTTTAAAAACATTTTTCACTTTGAACTTTACTTTTTACTGATTCATTTCTGTGCCTTTATATCTCCCAATATAATGCTCTGGATGGTTCAAACACATTGCAAAGGGCTCAATTATGGTGCAAAAACATTACATTCATGTTTTTAAGTGGATTAATTTTAGTTTAGTTCATATTTAGTTTAAGAAAATACCAGAATCACAGGGACATGATCTTGATATCTAAATGATAGCTGTAGTATTTGACTTTCATGCATGCTCAAAAGGTGGTTTGGGATTATATTATTGGATTTAGGAAATGTCATATATGAAAAAAACCCAAACATGCATATGCACATGGTAGTTTTAAAAAAAATCACTAAAATGGGCTCCTGTAGCCTTCTAGTTAATCTTAAGACCACATAAATGGATCATTGATGCTGTTTCTATCTAATTTAAGTGACTATAAAGGCAAATTAAAACAAAAAAAGGCAAAAAAGAAGAAATTCCTCCATATAGCTGCAGCATTCGACTTTCATGCACACTCAAATGGTGTTTTGGGATTATATTATTGTATTATATATTTAGGAAATGTCATATATATGCAAAAAAAACCTCAAACATGCATATGCACATGGTAGTTCACTGCAAAAAACCACTAAAATGGGCTCCAGTAGCTTTCTGGATAAGCTTAAAACCACATAAATGGATCACTGATGCTGTTTCTGTCCAACTTAAGATGCTATAAAAGCTAAATAAAACAAAAAAAGAAGAAATAATTACTATAATATATGTAAAATTTCATTAATAAGCCCTCTTTTTCCAGATCACGCAGACACCGCTGTAGAGTTATGAGACACACAGACAGATAATGGACTCTTTACTCAACTTAAGTGTTGCCAGCTTCATTGACAAGCCACAGTATGAGCCATTGGGTCCACATTTGAGCATGTCATTATAATTTTGATTTAATACCCCGTGGAAATGATGGTGGGCCCGTCTCGCTAAATTGAATAGATGTGGAGCCGATCTGGAAAATCAATTAATCGATGTGCGAGGCTCATTTAATACACATGTTAATATAATGTGTGTGTGGGCGGGGAGGGGGGGGGGGAGATCTTCGCGCCGCACCCCCCACCCCACCTCCATAAAAAAAGAGAGACATTCGGAAGCAAATTGGACAGTGGGTGATTTTAACAGCGGTTGACATAAGTAAAAGTGCACTGCAGTGGAAAACGGTGACATGAGTGTCTGAAGGGGCCTCAGCTGGAGACAAAAGCAGCAGAGATGGGCCCGAGACTTGAGGAGGAGGAGGATGATGGTGGTGGAACAAACGGGAGGAGGAGGGAAGAGGGAAGAGGGAAGAGGAGGAGGAGGATGGCAAAGGAGGTGAGGAAAGATGGAGAGTGCAGACAGCTAAGACTCTGAAAGGCCGTTGTGGTTGGCAGCAGCTGACCTTGGTGACGATGGGTTTTCACCAGAGGCTTCTAATGAAGGCTGATTGCCGGGGAATAGTGAGGGAGCCAAAGGGTAGAGAGGAGAGCAGTGGAGGAGAGGAGGGAGAGAGAGAGAGAGGAGAGAGAGAGAGAAGAGAGAGAAAAGGATAGAGGAGAGGCTCAGGTAATTGCAGCACTTGTGGGTCTGAGGCCCTGCGGTCCTGTGATGTCGGGGTGCAGTGGGGAAGAAGAGAGAGATGTCTGTGGACGCTTTGGTGGTAAATTGTGGAGCACGGGGATAGGAGGCAGGCCCCTAGGCTGTAATTACCCCTATGAGTGTGCAGATGGAGAGTGGACAGGCCCAGTGTGGGGCTCTGACAGCGATCAAGGAGACGACTGCGAAAAGGAGCAAAAGGGTGGAGGGGAGGGGGGGGGGGGGGGGGGGGGTGGTGGAAGGAAGAGCGGAGGAGACAGACACAGACATGCGGACAGACGGCAGGAGTCTGACGGAGGAGGAAGACAGGACGCCTCCATCTCTGTCTCCGTCTCCGTCTGGACCCCACCAAAATAAAAAAATAAAAAACCCCAGAGCCAGACAGTGGACCAAGGTCAGAGGCTATTAGTGAACACGCAACATGCCGGTGACAAGACAGCCATGACAAGAGCGGCAGAGAAGACAGTAGAGGATGCAGCTCCTGTAAAGAAGAGAGACGAGATGGAGAATGGAAGAATTTGTCAAAAAAGAAGCCCCCCCCCCTCCAGAAACAAAAAAGGCGATAAAAATAAAAATGCTGCAGAGTGACTAATTAGATAAGAAAGAGAGAGAGAGAAAGATAGAGAAAGAGATGTTAGGGCTCCACTGGATGGCGCAGCAGGGTCATGAGGGTCCGGGGCAATCCGAACTGGAATAAGCGAGTTTGATAGGCTGGCCTAAGCTTTCCCCCGCTGCCACGGATCAGTATGTACTGCCTCTCCTCTCCCCCCCCCCCCCCCCTGCCTGGGCTGATGTAACTCACTGGAGTGGCAAATTACACCAGACCTACAGCTGTAGCCCGACATTATGATTAATTTGATCAGTAATTTCTCCTGTTTTTCATTTTAATCGCCGCGACCATTCTGCTGTGGCAGGTCTTTCAGATCTAATTAAGATCAATTCCGGTGTAACAGACTTGGCGAGCGCCTCTACCCTCCGTCAAATCCCTGAGCTCTCCGGGCATGGAGAAAACCCCGCGAGCTCTAATCAATCAACTCCCAGCGAAAAAATCCACAGCAGGCTTCCCGCAATCAGCCCATTAACACACTTAAGCAAATTTCATAATCTCCCTCTCGTCTATTTGTCATCACCGTGGTGCGGTGGCTATTTCAGGGGAGGAAGGCACGGGCCGCATCTTACTGTACCCTGTTGAAGGGGAGCGGGTGCGGGCGGGGGCGGGGGCGAGGGGCGAGGGTGGAAAGGTAAATTCGTACTCCATTTAACCAAATTAGCCGCAGTAATCTGAGTTGAGACCATTGACTCAAGGGGACGCAGGCTGTTGTGGTGTGATTTGTATTCTAATAAGGATATTAATGAGCCAATTAATGGATTCGGTCTCACAAATTAAAAAACGCCAAACACTAAAAAAAAACACAAAAAGGGGGGGGAGGGGGTGGGGAGGTTGTAATGGATGCTGAAGGATTTCCCTCACGACGAGTTTACAAAGAATATCGTCCACCTCCCATGAGGAGAGAATTACAATGGGGACATTAATTGGAACATAATGAGTGTTTGTCTCCGTTAGTTAGTTGAATGGCTGGCTGAGTCTGAGCGTCTGAATAATGACAGAAGGAAATAGGGGGTGTTTATCTGTGTAATGCTGATTGTATTATGGTAATTATGACTTGACTTTATTCCACAGAGCACTTCCTCCTCCTGGGTGTAAAACATGCCCAATAAACCCCCCCCCCCCCAAAAAAAAATGTCCTTCTGTGTCAAACATGTGGCCTGAAGGTTAGAAAAAGCCCGCCAAAGGGTTCAATCTGGCCCGCTGGATAACTTTGCTAAGTGTGAGAATGACAGAGAAGTAATTGATTTAGACACAATATATTAAAACAGCTGTAATGAACAACTCAAATGTCTCCTGAAGTGGCTCAAAATGCACAAAAATGAAAATATTATGTCATGTCCTATGAATCTTTTGGCTTTTTGTCAAATGAATAGTTTAAATAAGATTGTTATGGTATCAATAGCTTTATAAGAAGTTATGAGGATTCCTTTTCAGTTTCAATAAAATACATTTCAATCATTATTGCTATGTTTTATTTTCATGTCTGAGGTAAAATAGGACATGCTATTGTGTGTTAGGAGCTGTTTAGTGGTGTAAATCCTAAAAAACACACTCTCTCTGCTCTCTGAAACATTAATTGAAGGTTTAATCACATTTATTGATCAGTCAGATCGATTATTGATGCTTCCTGATGGAGACAGATCTGTGGTTCAAAATTTGGTATAAAGACTTTTTAGGAGGGGTCAAAGTTGACCTGAAAAAAACCGACATAATATTGTTGAAGCTGATAGGTATATATATTTATTTGTAGGTTATCAGGGAGTGGTTTTTACTGGTTTTTACTGGTTTGGCCCACTTGAGATCAGATTGGGCTGTATGTGTCCCTTTAACTAAAATGAGTTTAACCCCCCCCCGACTTAAAACATAAAAAAAGACAGATTTCCGTCCTGAATTAAACTTCTGTGAATCAACCAATGATGATTCTGGGGCTGAAAATCCAATCACTGACCCGGCGGGACACTGTGGGCTTTTCTGGAGCTGGAAAGGAGGCGGAGCTACTGTTCAAATCCTATTGCAGCCTTGAGTGGGTGCTGAGGCCGCGGCCTGTCCTTGGGCGAGCCCCTCGCCGGGTGACACACTCTTTGACAACCTCACCACTGACCCGGAGAAACTAAACCTTTTACGTCCATCCTGCGTCTCCCACACACACACACACACACACAGACACACACACACACACACACACACACACACACACACAGACACACACACACACACACAAGCGCACGTTCCGTAATCCTATTTGATGAGGCAATATCTTAATGATACCTGATGTGGCCCCTTTGCCCCCCCCCACACCTCCTCCCTCAAGGGAGGTCTGTCCTCAGTCATCATAATCAGCCTCGCCGCTTCTTTTAGAAGAAGACGATCTATAAAAAGATGAGGGTCTCAGTCTTATCTGTGTGGTGAGCGAGTCCCCCAAAAACAACCTTTGTGTCGTAGGAAGATATTCACTGATGACTGGAAATTTAACAAAACAGAGAATGTGTGATGTTTGGTGTTTGTGTCTGAATCTGTATGTTGGTCAGCAGCCCTCATATCCGCGGTCAGACTGGACAGAGTGTTTGGTGCGATGTAGCGGTGGAGCCCATTAAATCCAGAGGCTGTTTTTCCTGCTGAGTCTCACTAGGCCGTGACAGGGCCGGAGAGTGCTGCAACGAGGGAAACAAATAGCCCAACTCATCCTGGCCATAAAGAAGGTTGCACCACAACCCAATAAGGGTCTGACGCTGATGAATGTGACCAGGGACAGAAAGGCGACCCTGGCCAGTCTCCACCAGAAATGAAACCACAGGGATATAGGTTATTATCGTCGCACAGTGACAGCCAGACGGACAGAAGGGCAGAGATGGATGGACAGACAAAGTGACTAAAAAAGGAGGTTGAGTAGGAAGAGCAGCGAAAAGATTAAGAGACTGATTACGGCTGGAAAGCTCAAGGATAGATAACCTCAGAATCCCTCCTGGATCCGAGCCCCCGGGGGGGAGAGGAGGAGGAGGAGGAGGAGGATGTGAATCGTAGCTCCTACCTGGTAGCGAGGGTTTGATGTCAAGGCTTAAAGCAACAAGATGCATATTCTAATAGCTCCACGTAGACAGAAGAGCTGCCAGCCTCCATTCAACTACTCCCACTTGATAAAGATCAAGTGCTGACAGAGAATCAAGCACTGTGTACACTGCTTAAGCGCTGCGTTTTCTCAAGGTTGGCCCGCCCGAAATAACGCCATCGTCACACTTATCAAATGCACACATCAGCTTTTTTTAAGGGAAGCATTACATATTTAATGTCTAATGTGTATTTTAGTGCACTTTCAGGTTAAAATCAAGGCTAACAATAAGTATTTTGAGAGTAGTTTGTGAGTGTTATACCTGTGTACAATAGAAGGCTTTGACATCGTTAGCATGCGAGTATCATCGCTGTGGGGGGGGGGGGACTTTGTATGTCCAAAACCGTAAAAATCCAATGGATCTAATGGAGTCATTTTTTGCTTATAAAACCCACAGAAAGACGTAAAGAGTAACCAATAGCACTGATTCATGAAAAAATAGATACAAATGATGAAATATGGAGATACAAGGTTTCAACCCAACAGCGATAATATGCAAAAAACACCAAAAAACTATTTAAAAAAAAGATGTAAGGTTGGAAGAGACAAGGTTTCTACTCAATAGCAGCAATATGCAAAAAATATAAGTAAATATAAATATAATATATCATGATTAATACAGGCAACACTGGAATAAACAAATTAGGTGTGGTAGGTTGGTTTAAATCTTGTATGTATGTTGTATTTTGGGCTATATTTGTAATGGAAAGTGATGGACAATGTGTAACAAGAACATTTGGTAAGAAAGTAAATGCAGCGTATGTGAAACTACTGGAAAAGATTGAATAGCCTTTTGTTAATGTTGTGAGTACACATCTAAACAATGACCGCCATTGGTAGCTAGTAGCAGCTAAAGTGTAGGACTTAGTCACAACAACGACTTTATGAATGAAATAATAGAAATACAATTTGTACAAGCCTAAAAAGGAAGTTGCCAAATCACAAAATTGATTTGTTGTTATAATCTTGCGTGTAGAAGAATGATACCAATCCGATAAGTATTCAAAGTTGGCTAATTCCTCTACTTAAGCTCCTAAAATCGATATTAGAAAGAAACATAATCTACGTAAGTTTCGTGGACTCACCGACAAAGGCATGGGCGGAGTGACGGGCGAAGGGAGGCTGCGTGCCGGCGACTGGTTGGTCCGGTGTGGCGGGGAATGCTGCGGCTGTCCGGAGGCCGAGGAGCACGCGGAGCCCGGGGACGGGACGGACGACTGCTGCTGGCTGGGCGGGGTCATGTGATGCTGGGACGACAGCTGGTTCTGGCTGTGGGAGTGGGAGTGGGTCTGTTGGTGATGGTGTTGCTGCTGTTGCTGCTGATGTTGGTGTTGCTGCTGCTGCTGCTGCTGCTGTTGCTGCTGGTGGTGCTGCTGCATCTGTTGGAGCTGCTGCAGGTGTTGGAGCTGGGAGTTCAGTGATGAGGTAGCTATAGGTGAGGAGGACATAAACAGGAAGTGCTCATTATTTGAAGAATATGCCCACACCTTGGATAGAAAACTGCACACATGGAGGTGTTGGATATATAGGGTGAAGAGTGAGAGACAGATGTAAATTGCATGGAGCCACAACAAGGTCCTCGAGGGTTTCAGCCTGCATGATAGAGTCTGTGGATTTAATTTAGCTAGTTGGAGGACAAAGCTATCAAGCCTGACTGAAATAATTGCTCTCTTTGGAGCCAAAAGTCTTCATTGTCACTTGGAGAATGTCAGAATCTTTGGTTTAATGGTTTAAAATCTCACAGAAAAAGAGACATCCATCTTCAGAGGGAGACTTCAGAAATAAACCCATTAAGTAATTGGATCCAATAATGGAACGCCATTAGAAGCTCATTTCTACAATTAAATGCTTATAAATTTTTATGCTGTATAAAAAAAAACTAAAAAAAAAACCTCAAGCTGAGCCAGAACATAATGGAGCTGCACCAGCATGCAAATACTCTCAAGAAAGCCTGTAATATAATAAATATAAAAATATCTCCCAAACATCATTCACATCAGTTTTTTACGGCGGTTAAAAGATTCGGTGGATCTTCTGTCGGCTCACGTAAAGGTTGTGTTTGAACGTCGTAAGAAAATCATAGACTTAGACAACAAATAATCTCTCCAAAGGGAACTATAATACAATATGTGGAGAATTGGGCTAAAAAAAACAACAACATCTAAGCTGACCTTCACAGTTCCTTAAAAAAAGAAGAACAAACTGAGTTTCCATACAGATATGATGGAGAGAAAAGTTCTGCTTGGCTTTTTTTTTTTATATATATATATTTTTTTTTTGCTCACATTCAGAAAGCTTTTGACAGTGTTTTATTCAGTCAAAAAACTCCAGAAAATCCTTAAAAAGAAATTTTATATGGCAAGATAGAGTCATATATATACAGTGACACAGAAAAAAAAGGTTATTCTGGGGTCATGATGTACTACAGCGGGGATGTGAAATGTGAAAGGCACAAAATAAACAAATACTGAAAAAGACTTTTGGTGTTAGATAGAAGACAATGTTCCTACACAGGGCAGCGTTAGTTCAACATCATCACAGACAGATTATAAAAGAGTTTATTCCTGCTTTTTATGTTGGGGGGGGGTGGGGGGGGGGGGGGGTTATGTGATGTGGTCAAGTTTTATAAAAGAAAACAAGAAAGGATGAAAATGAAAAGAAGAGATGACCACAGCGAGATCTTACATGATGTCCGTGGATTTAAAAGATTAAACTTCACTACAGTTGTGAAGATTGACAAATTCAACTTCAACTGAAGTTTGGAAAAGTTGAGATAGTTACTACATCAAACAATGACATCCTCACTCTATTGTACGTTTAAGCTTATTAAGGGCCCATTTATGCTCAAGGTACGTCTGTTTCAAAACGATGTTACCGTCACTGCTCACATAATTCCATGCGTCCTTTACGTTGCCATGGATACATCGATACATCCACCAGGGGGCAGCGCAGAGTCAAACGTTTATGACGACAATAAACTCAAAAACCAACATGGCGACTGTGGAGGAGATATTGATAATGTTCCTCTTGCTTAAAAGACAAAAACGATATGTTTAAAGTTTCTAACCAACTCGCAAAACCTTAACTCAAAAAGTTCCGCCATTGTTATTTCTTCTTCGTGTCTCACTAGAGCTGCAACACTGCCCCCTCGTGGTTTCCGGTGGTACTGCTCCGTTTGGTCCGTATCCGTAAGCTTTATGGAAACGTGCAGAAATACGGAGGAAATGAACGCAGAGCACGGACAGAAGGCTCCGTCCGTATCCGTATTTAACGTTGAGCATAAATGGTCCTTAATAGTCCACTTTACTCATTTTACTGTATTGTCAGAGTTGTTTTAAGCACTCCTTAAATTTGGTTCTATTTTATTTGACTGGACTGTGTGAAGTTTGACAAATTCACCTAAAGTTGAAGTTTGGAAAAAGCTGAACCAAAAAAAATCCTCACTCTATTGTACTCTTCAACTTAAGCCCACTTTACTCATATTGTTTAAGCCTTCATTTTATTTTGTTATATTAAGATAAAGTGTCATTTTATTTTGATGTTACTTTCCTAGGTGCTTTGATATGTTATTTGTATGCATGAAATCTTTGTAATGGATGTGTCACAATAAAGATATGAAGATATTTAGATGTTTAAAATGGGAATAGATTGATTTATACACAACAAACTACCAATTTCCACTCCACACGAATTGATCACTCATAGAAATAAATCAGTAAAATGCTTGTTAATATTAGACTGGACTGTGTGAAGTTTGACAAATTCACCTAAAACTGAAGTTTGGAAAAAGCTGAGATAGTTTTACTAAACCGAAAAACCCTCAATCTATTGTACTCTTCAACTTAAGTCCACTTTACTCATATTACTGTATTGTCAGAGTTGTTAAAGCCTTCATTTTATTTTGTTATATTAAGATAAAATGTTATTTTAATATGTTATTCGTATGCATGAAATCTTTGTAATGTAATGTGTCACAATAAAGATATAAAGATATTTAGATGTTTAAAATGGGAACAGATTGATTTATAAACAAGAAACTACCAATTTTCACTCTCAGAATTCATCACTCATAGAAATAAATGAGTAAAATGTCTCTACACTAATAACACGTTTGATCCTGACAGTTGAATCTGCACCATTTCATCATTTTTATGAGCATAAAATAGATGAACTTTTAAGTTAACTGTTGCAAATACATACACAACAACAGACAATCTAAACCTACAGCATTGTGAAGGAGGCTTTTTAAACACAACTCACTATTAAAAATGACTGCTAAAAAAACACAAAGGCCTGAATAACAAATGCTGGTTCAAAAGAGTGTTTGTGAACATCTATCGATGATGCAGCCGAGCCAATTGTGAACACAAGGCGCAGACAAGCTTGTATACATACAGAATCAATGCACTTCAATAATTTAGGGTTATGGTTGTCTCATAAAAGATGAATAAAACATCAGGGCAGACAAGTCTTTGATTAGTGTGGTCACTACGACTTCAGGACAGGCACAGATCAACATTTAATGAAGATCATCCTCCTCTTTCCTCACTCTCAGCAGCAGCAGCAGCAGCAGCGGAGCTAAAGAAAGCCGGCGTATCTTGGCCAGTAAACAGTACACTTTTACATGTCTTCTACCTCCTGACACATTGACACCTCTCTCACACTCCCCTCTCACCCCCCCACCCCCCAACTATGAATTATATATCATTTGTGCAAACGGCGAGAGTCCAATTCTCACTTGAAACGATGGGGCAAGTTGTCTAGCGAGCGCCGAGCCCATGACAGGACCAACCCCCCCCCCCCCCCCCCCCCCCCCCCCCCACACACACACACACACACACACCCCCCTCTCTTTTTAAAAATTTTTTTTTGGCCGTTTGCATCTTCACAATGACAAAAATGTTGAGCCCTTTATTTAAAAGATGGGAGTAAAAAAATGGAACAAAGAAGGAGAAAACAAAAAGAGTAGGGAGAGAGAGAGAGAGAGAGAGAGAGAGAAGGAGGGAGGGGGGGACGGAGTGAGGAGGGGGGTTTAATAAGATTTCTGTCAAAAAATTATCGAAACCAGGCGAAGATCAAAGACGATTGGAGAATTTCCTCCAGCGCCGACCATTACGCCGAAGAACAAGAGGCACAACAAAAGAATATGAGGCAAAAGAAAACAAATACAGAGGGAATATGGAAGAAGCCCCATGTGGCCTTATTATAAGGGCTACACTGCAGGTAACTATATTCTTTAACAGCAGTGCTTTATAAATTCTGTCATCTTGTTAAGACTGTCAGGACCACTGACCCTCCCCTTCCCCTCTAACTGGGCAACTGGCATTTTGAAGCTCATTCTTTTAACCACAGCTGTCTGATTGCTTTGGTTGAGCACATAATCCAAACGGCTTGTCTCAGCTAATTGTTTGTGCTCCTTCCTCCAGCAGACACGGGGCCGAGGATGAGAGCAGGAGCTTCACTTATGATGGAGTGAGGGCGAAAGGGTTGCCAGGATTGTATAGTGCCTCATTATATCTCCCACTGTCTCTTTGTTGTGCTTCATATTCACCAGTTCTCTGACTGCGATGCGAGAGCAAGCGCTCCCACTTAGTCATCGCGCCCGAGGGCTAGCGAGAGCGGCGAGGAGAGGGAGAGAGAGAGAGAGAGAGAGACGGGGGTCCCACTTTCACTGTTGTCACAACTCGCCTATGTTAATGTTTATAATGAGGAATGAGCCAGATCATAGAGAAGAGAGAGGAGGAAGAAGTCACGCAGCTAAATGATCACATGCTAGCTGAACTGTGGCATTTTGAGCTCCATTTAAACATATAACAACAATCATTTGGGACTCTGAGACACCAGCGAAGAGAAGTCGAAGGCCTCCAAACCTCCTCCTCCTCCTCCTCCTCCTCCTCCTCCTCCTCCTCCTCCTCTACGGCACTTTGAAAAACTGTCTGCCATCTTGTGTTCGGAGTGTTTCTGTCTTTCTTTTTTTTTTTTCTTTTTTCGCAGTATTGCCACAGTAGAAATCAACTGTTATCTTTGACTGTCCCGGCCCCGGCTTCTGAAGTACTGGAGGACGAAGCGAGACTGATTGTCAGAGGTCGAAAGGCTAGGTCAAAGCCGGCTCATTCGTCAGACAAAATGCTATTTTTGTTTCCTGTGTGGTTGAGGAGTTAAGGGGAATGGGGGGGTTTGGAGAAGGAAGGAAAGAGGGGGGGTAGTCTGCTCTCTCATTACCAGCACTATCTCAGTAGTCCCTGCCAACCACCCCCCCCCCACCTCACCTCCCATTACAGCACTTTTCTCTCTGGGGCTGATTCAAGCCCAACTCATTGTTTTCTTGCCAATGTACAACACTTACTTTAACACCTCCTCCCTATCAGTTATCTTATACATCTCTGTGTAGTCGCTGCACGAGTTCAACTTTCTTTTTACATCTCCGCCACACTGATTCTCCAACATACTGCACAATATATTGGCACGACATGGATTAGAGTTTTCATGTCATACTGACTCGCCACTGTAGGTTTACTGTGTTTAAATAAACGTATCCATGCATTTAAGCGTTGTGGAAAGTGTAAGCTAGTAAATGCTCATCATAGCGTATATAGCCCTTAGAAAAAAAAAAAGTCCAGCCAAGGCCAACACCAAGAGAAAAGAAGAGCGGAATAGTAATCTAGTCCACACACACACACACACACACACACACACACACACACACAAAAAGACTTTGACTATCTTTCACTCTTGTCAAACTGTGTGCGCTTAACACAGCGTGCAGTGCAATGAGGATGGAGATGATCATCTCACGTCAAAAGAATTCAAGTTTTCTGAGCATCAAAAGAGAAAACACAGTTCACAAACCTTGACGAGAATCTATTGAATTCAGCGGGGATGAATAACATCTATCGTACGTTTTATGAAACATCAGTAAATTATATGTTTGCGTGTGTGTGTGAGTGTGTGTGTGTGAGAGTGTGAGAGAGAGTGTGTAAGTGTGTGTGTGAGAGAGAGTGTGTAAGTGTGTGCCTGGGTTTCTTTTTCTTGAAGATACAGTTTGAAAGTGTTAAACTGGAGTACGTCTACACCACCTCATCGATTCAGCTCGGATACATAATTAAACTGAGAACAGGAAAAATGTCTCTGACATCGTTCTGCAGAGCGGCGTTCAAATCATCCCTAACTGCTGCTGCGCTGTCTGAATGTCTTTGGCATCATTTAGGAGGGCTGTAAATTAAGAGCTAATCAGCGACTGCAGAGGAGCCTGTCAGCAGTTAATGAAATTGTCCAATGTGACCCACCCTGTATTTTTAGGAACTGCTCTCGTCTAAACACAGCTGTCATTCTCTAACAAGGGGAGGTGAGAGGGGACAAACAAGCTTCCCCCATTACTGCTCTGCCTCACGTTCCACTGTGGGGAGAGTCCATAAACCACTGTCTCAATTGCCTTTTCAGTGAGTCACACTGATAATTACTGCACTGGACGTAAGGAGATTTAGACTCTATGAGATCTGGTAATTATGAAGGTGGTCAAAGGAAGGTCATTTTTTACTCTGCGGATTAGATGGGAGCTATTGCACACTGATGAAGTGGATAACATCACTGCTTTCTGCTGCTGATTTCTCAAGTTCCCTGTTAACTTTTATCACCGGCGCTCCTTCTGGGTTCTTTGTGTTTTAAATCAACAATAAAAAGTTTCATTGCAGATCAATCTGTCAGTTAAGGTTTTGATTAATCTTGAGTCTATAAATCAATCATTATACTACTAGACTCCAAAGTGAGCTAACTAATTATAATCCTAACATCTTCATCTTATTATAAAGTAAAGCTAGAAATATGTTAAGCATTAATAACCTGAGCTATTGTTAAACATATATTAACCCTTACATACTGTTCAGGGTCAAATATGACCCATTCCTATATTTGTAAACTGTATAAACACCATATACACATTTCTTTTATCCAGACTTTTCCTTATGTAACTCTTAGTATTCAATCTATCTATCTATTATCTGTCTATCTATCTGTCTATCCATCTATCTACCTATCTATTATCTATCTATCTATCTATCTATCTATCTATCTATCTATCTATCTATCTACCTATCTATCTATCCATCCATCCATCTATCTGGTGTTCTTCATATTCTATTAAATGTTCTCCTGGACCATAAAATAGTGATTGTGAATGTCTATAAGATGAATCAAATATGTATTAATGACTGATGTGAGTTGCTATGGAGATTAATTATAAATCAGAGTATGAATGAACAGTATGTAAAGGGTTAATATTAGAAGACATACATGAAGTTGGAAGTTCTGTTTAGGTTTTTCTTAACACAAATTTGTGTTACGTTCTTTTACCTGCAAGTCCAAACAATTGGTAATGACGTTAAAGGAGTGGAAAACAGATTCCCGCATCGGCAGCGGTCGGAATAAACTTTAGGGTGTGTGTGTGTGTGGGTGGGGGGGGGAATGAAACGTTAAAGGAAACTACTGAACTACTGAATAAAAACATTTCTCAGAGCCACAGCAGGCAATATCAGTGTTTCAGTGCTACTGCAGGAGGATCTCAGCCACTACACACACACACACACACACACACACACACACACACACACACACACACACACACACACACACACAAAAAGAGAAGAGGGGGAAGAAAAAAATACATATAGGCAGTTAAGATTTGAGTGGAGTCGCGGAGCCACAGGATTTTAGAGAGTAAACCACATCGCTTGTAGGGATCCAGAGATAATGCTTTCACTTTGTGATGCAAGGCAATATCAAGCTGTGTTGTAGAATTCTCACTCTGGGGGGAAGCATTTCAAAGAATCAAATCCTCTCCATGGAGATGTTACACATACAAGAAAATCCCTGTGCACTCGATAATGTTGCCCTTTTGGTGTTGCTTATACGCTCGCTTATTGATTTCCAAAGTGTGGTCCGGGGGACCTCCGTGGGGCCCTTGAAAGAATTCCAGGGGGCCCCTCCGGCAAAATGGGAGCAAGTTTAACTTCACTATGATTTCCTTTTCTTTTGAGAGAAGATATGAAGGGTTTCTGTTGTGATTGTAGCTAATATTGACCTTTTGTGTCACATCGGCTGAGGGTGTCATACTAAAGACTACACAAGTTATAAGTTGATCTTTATCTGCTTGGAAGTAGAGCTGGGTGATTATGGCAAAAATCAAAATCACCATTAATTGAACTTTTAACCTGGATTACGATTAATGGAGGATTATCTCCAGCCTTGATGAACAATGATGTATTTTCACTGTTTCTTTAGTTTAGTATTTTCCACTGCTGCCCTCACACATGAGGATCTTTAGGGAGTGAATATAAAGATGTTTTAAGGTGTGACTCTGTGGTTAATGTCTAGTTTACTTGATTAGAACTATGTAAAGATCATGGTTTGGGTTAAAATGATCACTGGAGACAAGTTTTCAAATTCCTTAAAGATATGCAACCTTTGCTGTCATGGCAACAGTGAACACCACGATTAACTGACATGAGCAAGATTAAGATTAGAGTCTCTAAATGTCGGTTTCAATCTTCTTCTTTTTTAACTTGAAACTTTGTAAAATAAGCTCACCTTGAGATTTTTGTCCATTAATCAAAATCTAAAGCTATAAATCTCATCAGATGGAGTTTTTAAGTTTTAAGTAGTTTTTTTAATGCATTTCTTAGAAGTTGTAATGCTTTAAGTTTTAAGACATCCTTTAAAAATGTAAATCATTATTTTATTATGTTATATATTTAATACTTAAATACATTTAAATCAATTAGGCCCTCGCATACACTACAAGAATCCTCCCTGCTGATTTTGGTGTTTCACTCTCGTTTCAAAGAGTACACTGACAGTATGTAATAAAGTGGAGCTCAGTGAGGGGTCCCTTTGCTTTTGTCCTTCATAGTCCAGAAGGTGTTGGGCCCCCCTAACCCGCCCCCCCCCCCTCCACCTCCACCACCACCACCACACACACTCTCTTAAAAAATAGAGTCTGTGTGGCTGGCAGGACAGACTGCGTTGCTCCAGCGTGTTCATGGTCCCCATCATGTGTCGTCAGACCAAAAAGCGGAGGCCACGAGTAAAAGCCTCATGCAAAATTTATGTTCATGCGGCTGTTTCAGTGGGTGGAAAAAATCAATATTACGGGCCTGATGCACAGAGATGACTGAGTGCTCTCTGACTGACAGTAAAAGCCGAGAGAGATTGAGGGGCTACATTTACTGCTCCAGAAATGGAGTGGAGTAGAGTTGCCCCTAATAGTCTAGTTCACCTTAAATTTGAATTTCATTGTGGATTATTTTGATAACAACTTGGATATTGAAGGTTTGGAGAAATTACGCCATTAGACACCAAAAAAAAAAAAAAAAAGAGAAGAGAAGAGAAAAGAAGAAACGAGGAATGAGCAAGATTGTTTTCACATCATCTAAAACACATCTTGTGGTTTGTGAACAGCTGCAGTATTGAATATTACGGGGGTTATTAAGCCTTCCCTTCCTTTTCCAACTTACACACAGATATAAAATGATTGTAGAATAATCAAAAGACAATGTGGGTATGAGGAGGACATCACAGGGGCTTTTGTTCTGCGGGGCTGCTTCGCTTACATATGCTTTTGATAGCGCCGCCACACATACCCACACTGCATTTGGGGAGGAATGTGAAGAAGAAGAAGAACGAAAAAAAGAAAGTGAGAGAAAGAAATTCAGTGGGATGAAATAACCCCAAACAATGGGATTTGCTTTCCATTCTTCTGCCTCCATCTTCTGTCTTTAATTATTCCCTTTGGTTGTCTGAGGGAGCGTGTAAGCACTTTCACACAGCACAACATGCCCAGCAGCACAACACTGTCTGCCTTAGTGATGTGGAGACTTCTGAGTGACACTGAGCCTCTTGTGATTATTAATGCTGTTTAATACAACACAGAGCAGCCACTATGATTGAGGGAAAAAACAGATTTCAAAATGCATGCATTCAAAATGCAATGTGAATGGAATTATGTTCTACATGAGCACTGCACTTGAGATACACCACCGCCTCCCTTCTCTCCTCCCTCCTCCCTCCTTTTTTGGCTACATAAACAATGTGTACACCATGAAATGAAGGATAATGTTTTGTAGATGCAACAAATGAAAATGTGTATTTGATAACAAGCAAGCCAGTGTGCTCTATTTTGTACACAGCGTTTAATGGGAACCTCAGCTGATCCTGTTGGGGATCCTTTGTACCGGTTTAGTAGTTTCTTCCTGAATCGCATATGAGATATTTGAGAGCCCAGAACGATGTATGATGAATGAAGTAGCATGCTACTTATACGCTTATCGTGCTCACTGACTAGCAACAGGTTCAGCAAAGGGCAGCGGCAGTAAATGAAATTCCGCACCGGGACAATATATCATCAAAAGAAATGTATGCACCCCGAAACTTACAAGCCAGATGCGGACAAGGTGCCTGACGGGGGTTGGGGGTGGGTGGGAGGGGAGAGGAAGGGGTGAGGATGGGATAGTATAGGGGGAAAAAAGAGGGGGGGTGGGGTGGTGGGAGGATAAGGGGGTGGAGGGTTTTTTTTTTTTTTTTGCTGGATGGGTGAGGAGCAAGCAATGGGATGGGAAGAAGCAGATTTTTTTTTTTTTTTTTTGAATCAGTTCTATTTTCATACTGGCTGATCTGTGTCTTTTAACCATTTCACTGCAGCCGGAAAATGAAAGTACCAGGGCTAATTTCACAGTGAGAGCTCACTGAACAAAACCCCCCACGGTCTGTGGAAAAGGTGCTAAGTCTACTTTGTCATTGTGAATTACGGCGGTGTAATTCAGGAAAACGTGCTTCTGCGTATGAGGGAGAAGAAGAAGAGTGGAAAATATGTTTCCAGTGGAAAAAGGCGAGAAAATGCTTTTTTTTCTTTTTTCTTCTTCTTCTCTCTTTCCATCTCTTAGCCTGAGATGTTCTTAGTGAGGTTTTCTGTATGATCCGTAAGTAACAGATACCTCTCTCTCCAAACACGCCGCCCTGTACTGATGCCACAGGATCCATCTGTGATGTGTCTGCAGTTAGTCCAGAAATAGCACCCGTGGGACCTACATACTCCTCAGACCTCCTGCGGGACCTTTTAAGCTGCACTGATACTGATAAAAGCCCCTACAAATCTGGCCCCTAGATACCTACACCATTAATTAAGGTAATTAGGCCCTGGTCAGCAATTAGTAACCACAGATAGCTTTTAGCAGCGGCTAAGACGTCTTCGCTGGTGAGGGGTTTGGTTCCATACCATCTGCTGACAAATGTCACCGTGGACTCTTTGGTTTCACAGGCTGGGGAACTGGAGAGCCGTGTTTAAAAGTGACCTCTGTGTGATCCGGACCGGCTCCCAGACTCCCACAGCCACCTCCTCCTCCTCCTCCTCCTCCTCCTCTCTCCTCTCTGCTGCTGAAACACTTTGTTTGTTCTCCTCCGTTCTCTTTTCTCTTTTCAAAACACAGAAGAACAAGCTCTATTAAAATCCATACGTTGTTGTTCAGGGCCGTAGTGGAAGTAGGAAACGTTCACTGTGCAGGGTATCGATCAAAATTAGAACATCTGGCCGTGAGTGTAAGTAGTATTGATTAGAGCGTAATGCTACATTGATTTGCTTGTAATATTAAGTCTGTGATAGATCCACATCGGGAGCCTGCTAGTTTACATTATAATCTTAGACATAGATATATTGAAAGTGAGCAGAAAGTTCTCACACAATATCTTTACTGTGTGATGTATGTTGATGTCATTAACATCCAATCAATTTGCTTTAAAGTTAATGCCTGTGATGTGTGATTTCACATAAAAACACATTCACAGAGGCAAAGAGCTGTTAAACAAATGTGACATGCATACAGAAACCGAATGTAGCTTTTATACTAATATCAAAATCCAGCAGTTTGTGTATTTCATCCTGTGGTGAAGGTGTTTGATATAAGGCGCCTGTGAGTAGAACAGACTGATAAAAACAGGCTGAATACACACATTCAACCTTAGAGGACAGATCATGCAATAACTCCCATTACTGGGGAGGAATAGGAAATAAAGGATGCAGCCTTGCTACTTTACACAATTCCACATTTGAAGCAATCGGTGATAACACCATTTTCATTCCAGTTCAGTCCCATAAAATTACCATTAACATTACAACTCATGCAGAACACAGATAAATGTAAAATGTCACCCAGTTCTGCCAGGCGGGAATTCCAGTTCCACAAGATTACCATCTCTGTCTGCTCTCTCCCACTGCACCTTGTCTAATATTTCATTTACAACATTTCATAAGTTCATTTTCCCCTCACTGACCATGTAAATCACAAATCAATTTTCATTTAAAATGCTTGACTACAGATTGTTGCTGAAAGCTTCTGAATTGCGCCTCAGCAATACGCGGGCGGACCTTTAGCAAATCTTACGGAAACAATCTGGCTGGAAAAAAAAAAAAAAAAAAGGGAAAAAAGGAGGAGGAAGGAAAGGAGAAAGGACAAAAAGTGAGATGTAATTTCTGCAAAACAACTCTGGGCCAAGTGGTCAAGGCATTTACTGGAGGCATTTTTACAAGAGTGGAAATATCATGAAAACAATACAGTTGGAACAGGACAGGAGCTATTATGCATTGTTATTTATATCAGATTCAATACTCTCCCCTCATTTAATGAAGGACTCAGACTTGTGATTGACTGACCTACCTGCAGGAACAATAAGCTCATTACGTTATAATGAAAAGATTAACTCTATTATTATGTTGCATGCTTTAATCGATACATGCAACAACCTTAAATACTGAATATATAATCCAATATATCAGTGTGAAGGAGATTTAAATCTACTGACATCATCTCAGTTAGGGTTTTATGACAAAATAACTGCAGAACTTATAATATTTTACCATGTTAAACACAGCATATTTCATATTTAAAAACTTAATTACACCAGGGAGCAGTTAAGCTGATGTAGCTCAGGAGCTTTGGGACTAAAAGGGAGAAAAAAAGCAGCTACATTAAAATTAAATAACATTGCATGTCCCTAATTATTCATGTAATTGGAAGCTAATTTGGAAAATCTGTCATGTTGAAATTCAGACTCTCTTCTCTTGTGCTGCACAGTGCTTTATAGCCAAATGCACTATAAATAAATATATTAGAGTGTGTGTGCATACACTGTGCAGACTGACACAGTGTTTAGTGCACACACACACACTGTCTTGTAGTCTGTGTGTTTATGGCAGGAGGGTTTTGCAAAAAAGTGTTTACCAGTGAGGGCAGATGTCAGGGCTTTGCTGTGGAGGAGCAGACACAGCCACATCTGATTAACAATATTATTGTCTCCTCCTCCTCCTCCTCCTCCTCCTCCTCCTCCACACAGCCATAAAGACTCAACCCATCCCTCCCTCTCTCTCTTCCTCTCTCTCTCTCTCTCTCTCCTTCCATTTCTTTTCCTTTCTTTCTATTTCAGGCTCTGGCAGTGTGCTGTCCTGTGGCATGGCTGAGCCAGAGTGACACTGCCACCATCCACAGAAACAAACAAAAAAACAAAAAACCCAAAACAACACGAGTCAAGAGCTAGAAGGTAAAAAAAACCAAAAAAAACCCCAAACAGCGCTACAACATCTTACGAGGCAGAAAACATGAAAATATCAGGGGATACATATATTTAAAAAAAAACAACGAAACACATGCTACATTCAAATTATAATGTTTTTTTTTGAGCAATTATTAAATATATGTAACTTGAATTCAGAACAAATCATTAGCATGTCTGCAACAAGTGAAACACCGCAGGGGGGGGGGGGGGATTTACTTACGTCTCAGCTTCAAAAAAAAAAAAAAAAAAAAAAAAAGACATCAGAGTATAAATCATGAGTCTCGAGGGAGTTTTTTTTTTTCTGTGTGTGCATACGTGCATGTACAGTAAAGCTGCGCCTGAGCCCCAGTGTAAAATTTCCTGTGTTTGATTCTAACCCTCTCATCGCTCCCCTCTTCTGTACATTTTGATTGGTGATTTTCTTCCCTTCTTTTTCCTCGTCTGCTGCTAGACTGTCACAAAAAGGCAAGTAACCCTGCGACGTTTCCAAGCTGCTTATTGAAGATAAACAATAAACTACTGGCAGATATCAATGGCAGAGATGAGAACCTGGGTGCCATTTCTGCTGGGACTGCCTGGGCGAAACACTGCCTCTGCTTGCACTTCATCTCCAGCAGCACCTCTCACTCTCAATTATTTGGCTGCTGTCACAACAAATCAATCAAATTACCGCTCCAGGACTGTGTGCAGCTGCTCCTATTGCACCGCTAGTTGCATTAGCTTTGAAATGTATGAGGTCTACATTTTATCACTGTTATTTATTTAATGCGTCTCTCTCTCTCTCTCTATTTCTCTCTCTTTCTCTCTCTCTCCCTTGCGAGTCATCTTTACAACCACGGCAAAGTTTAATCATTAAAGGCTGACGTGGAATACATACTTGCTGGAGAACACTTGGAATTAAACAGCGATAAGGGAGGACGGGGATGGGTTTGGCCTCTATTGTGTTAAGATGGCAGATGTTGATGGGAGGAAATATGGACTGCTTGCACCCAATCCCTCTTAATGTACTCTTCTATTGGCTCAGCGTGCACACAAACCAAAGCTTATTTATTTCCTTATCTAGAAAATGATTTCACAAATATACACACGAGACAAAAGAATCCCACAATGAGCAACTAGTGTGACTATAACGACCCCACCCCCCCTTTAAAAAAACAGGGCGCTTGAGATTGTCTCCGTAGCTACAGTAGTAGTATAATGTAATGGGTAAAAAGGATGTTTGAGGCATTCCCACAGCAGACAGCGAGTGGCCCGACACCGGTGAGCTAACCTCTTAAAGGAGCAGCAGTCAGCTGAGGCAGAAGAGATAGAGTCTGACATGTCTAACTAGTGTGGAAACATTTGCCCCCTCCCCCCCTTCCTCCGTTTGTAGCCCCTCCACAACACCCAGGAGCCCACCCTTTGGTGGTGTAATGAGCAGAGTGATTTCCCTAATTTGTATCATACCAACACCCGCGAAACCCTGCGAACGACACCGCTGAGCGTTTTCATCAAAACGGCAGACATGCCTTTGATTGGTACTGACACCGGGTCTCATTACTGCAGGTGAGTGGGATGCCGACCTTTATCAGGAAGCTTGAGTGCTGTTTTGTGTTTCCTGTGGATGAGTACAGAGGAACAATGCTCTCACCTAACCATTAGAACTCGGCTCTCTGATGTGATGCGCTGCCTGGCTTTCTGCTGAGAGCAAATAGGATGGGATATACTTATTAATATGAAAGAGCTCCAGTAAACTAGCTTCTTGCATTACCTTTGAGTGAGTCGCGGAGAAGAGGAGTAGACAGATGAGACTTTGTTCTGCTTCCTCTCATTGAGCATTACATGTACACTGCTTTGATACAACTAGTTTTACAAGTATGGTAATCATGCTTTGCTTGTTATAAAATCATGTGAAATGAAAACCTATTAAAAATGCAGCAGAAAGTTAACATCATACCTAACAAAATAAAATAAAAAGTGGATTTTTTTGTCTGCAGCAGTCGTGCATACTTATATTTAAAAAAAGAGAAAATCATGTTTTTTTCATTATTTATATGATTTTTCTTCTCATACGAGCCGTCATATTTACAGACCTCTAGCATGACCCAACCTAGTTTTTGCCTCTGTGAAGTCAGCTAGAATTGTGTGCACTCTGTCACAAAAGATAACTTTCTCCCTTGTTTAGTTTCATTGGGAATTTGTTTTTACTGCATGTTTGCAGGCATAAATCATTCTGACAAATAACCAGTTACACTGGTGCCTGTGTTTACTGAGTCTGCCACAAGATGCTGCTCAGTTTTATTTAAGCAACCGCTCCAACTTTATAGCACAACCCCATTACAGTGATAGTTATTCATCACAGTCTGTGAGAGCCGCCCTCCTAAAGCTCACAGCGGTCCAGCCGGCTCGCTCCTGTCTACACTCATTCTTAGAGAGCTGCTATGATTAGTATGATCAACAAACAGGATCAAAGATGCTGATGTTGACAGTGTTTGTTCTAATTATGTCTTCCAATGTATTTTCAGTCATTGAAGCTGAATAAGAAAACATATGAAATGCACATGTTGACATGCACAATCTGCAGTGAGAAGCCTCGTGCTGATCTAATATAACTCAATAAATACTGTATTCTTACAAAGGTCTGAAAAAAAGTCTGAAGATTAAAATACCACAAACATCATAGCTCTCATGTTAAGTATACTATTCCTTCAACCTCAAACACCCGTTCCCCAAGACAAACAGCCTTATTAGTTGGTCATTAGCCGCCTCATTACATTTAAATACAGCCATTGGCTGGGCTCCTCCTGGAGTCTCATTACTGTGCCTCACAGTTGTCTTGTGTCTGATCTGACGCTAATTAGCTAGCAGCATGAGGGCTGTAAAGCACACTTGCTCCTGAGGTCGTGAAATGATCTGACTGCTCCCTGGCGACAGCACGGTGCTGTATTATATGTGTGATTAATCAGGCCTGGAGACCCGGAGGGGCTGGGAGGGGAAGCGGGGGGGGGGGGGGACACAGGGGCAGAGGCCAGAGTTGCAGTTGTCTGACAGAGGTGCTGTGCCAGCAGGCCTCATTCAGCGGAGCTGTGATGAACTCAGACAGGGGAGAGTGGAGGAGCGCCACGTGGCCAGAGGGCCCTGGACACAGTCAAGACATTTAGCTTCACTCGTGACTTGTGTCACTTTCTCTCCACGGAGGTCCCTTCAATGCATCCCCTTCAGATAAGAGGACGTGCGAACAGGCAGTCTGTCAGTCCACACGCTTAAAAAAAGATCTGCCACAGAGGCATTTCTACACAACAGTTTTTTTTCCCTCTGTATCTCATGGATGGGGAATTTTATCAGGACATTGAATTCCAGACTGTCTGTTGGCTTGTTTGGCAGTGGACAATAAGGATGACTGAGAGGTGTTTGTTTTGGCATTCTGACACCCTGACAATGTGTTTGTCGATCAGTTCATCAGATCACTGAAGCCTCTGGGTTGTCCCTCACGCACCGCGAGGAAGATCTGTTGAAGTGTGAGTCAGACGGGCCTGCTGGGCCCATTATCGTCCACTACTGACGGATACACTGAAGGACTTCACTGGATAGATGCAGGTTTATTAAAAGCTCTGCCCACAGCGATGGCTGCTGTTATTTATGCATGTTTGTGTCCATTAGGCTTCTACCTCCACATTTCCTCACTCAGGGCATCTGTCCATCCATTTCCCCACATGAAGGGAGGCTTCCCTGCACTTTGTGCTGCACTGGCATTATTGTAATCTCCACCCTAAAAACACACTGCTTTACATGTAGCCTGGCATCTTTTTACATTAGTGCTGCTCTCTCATCTAAGATTCATGACTGACGGTTTCCCCATCCATCCCTCAACCTAATGGTATAAAAGAGACAATGTTTTAAACATTAAAATGAAAACCATTTACAACTATGATCAAAAGAGAACACTTGGGCATTAAAGTTTTAAAGGCAGAGATAAGTACAGCCATGTGGATAGACAGATGAGGTGGAAAATAGATAAAAAAGTGAAGTACAGTGCACTCTTATGCACAGGAAAGAGGCATAAAGTGCTTTTGCGCTGCACTGCAAAACGTTGACCTGTAATTAATATGGTTGTTCCTCTGGGCAAGTTGAGGATAGCGGCTTTTTAGGATACAAATCCCTGAAGGATTCTTACCTGCTCAGGAGCTTTGTAAAGCATTTCTACCGGAGAAAAAACAAAAAACTCTTCCATGTAATACAATAAACGTATAGCAAACTCTTGCCGAGAGCAATATTTGGTGTATTCGTAACTAATAGCAGCAGAAGTAGTGTTTGTTTTGTAATGATTGTGATGTTTTTTAGAACATCCATCAGCTTCCGAGTGCATCCGCTTCTCCACTTTCTACTTCATGCACTTTTTTTTTTTGTAACACTGCACCGGTGCATCATGTTACCCGTTATGTTTTTTGTTGGAGTATTTTTCTACATTGCCCTCTTTCTCTTTCTTACCTTGCAGGTTCTGGAGGGGGAGCGTCATGATGCCCCCTGCAGTAGCAGCAGCCACCAGGCTCTGGAGGTTGGCCGTGGGCAGGGAGAGGACCAGGCCCTGCTGCCCACCCAGATGTCCGCCTGCGTTAAAGGGGATGAGGATGGGCTGGTTCATACCCGGCGCCGCCCCTGACATCACGCCACCTACAGCGTTGGCCAGCTGCTGGGCCACCAGGAGAGACTGTGGGAGACACACGTGCACAGACAAAAACACAGATACAAACACACACACATGCACAGTTATTACAATATTCAGTATAATCACACATGGCTACTTTTAATTTAATCAAAAATGAGGTCATCTTTATGCACTGACCACTTTATTTATATTTAGAGTCCAAAATGTGTTTCTTTTATATTTTAATGTTTGAGAAGTAATGGATTACAGTTACATCTTTATATATTTACAATACAGGATCATTACCACTAAATACACACTTACTGTATATATTAAACTTGTGTATAGAGTTGGGTGATATGTTTGATATTATAATGACAATATGTTTTCCAGTAGCAACATATGTGCATCATAATTTGACATATGCATGAAAAATCATAAACTGAGTCCCATTTTTAAGCATCAAATTAAACCAAACTCTTTGCATGTGTTAAATAAAGACATCAATAACTAGTTTTCTTATTTTTTTAATAACAGAAAGTCTTGTATGTGCTGTAGAATATGTGCTTTACTGTAAAACTCAGTGTAAGGGAATCACATTAAACCGATTAATACTCTATTTCTCACTGAATTGAGACACACACACACACACACACACACACACACACACACACACACAATAAAGCAGATGTCACCGAAGTGCCTGTGTCATTAATCAATGTGTTCTGATGAAGTTGTTTTGCAGCTGAATTCAGTGCTTTGCTGTGTCACAGACGTTCAGTCAAAACACACACTGACAGAGATCAAATCCAAATCTTTACAAAAAAAAAAAAACCAGAGCAAAGATTTGTTCTTTCACAGAGATGCAGAGTGATTTATGTTTCATCGCACTGAACAAATCCCTGGTACCACAGAAATGTGTCTGAAACTGAAACACACAGTGCTTTTCGGAGGGGAAGGAAGGAAGGGGGTGGGGGTGGGGGGGGGAGTAAAGGAGGGGAGGGTAGGGGTGAAAAAAAAAAAAAAAAGTGGCAATACTTTACTCTTTTGATGAGGGATATAACACATCACTCTTGTCTCGTTCATGTATCCATTCATTCATATTAGTTAAAGTGGAATCGGTGCAGTCATACCCATAGAGGGAAAAAGATATGTTATCAAAAGTATCGCTCCGAGATATTTTGCACAGTAGAGGAATCTCTTCAAATGTATTTTCCGAGGAAGTGGGTTCGGAAATACACCGACACATTTTGTCATTGAGAGCTTTGAGAGTGTGTGTGTGTGTGTGGGGGGGGGGTGGGGGGGGACTGTTTGTAACCGTGGCTGAAATCTCCATGAATACACAGCGAACGACATCTTAAATTTCATTCACTCTGATAAAAACCTTTTTGGAAATTATGTCAGCGTTTGAGCATGTCAAACTGGATTTACGCTGGGGAGGAAGTAGGGGGGGGGGGGGGGGGGGGGGGGGGAGAGACGGGAGATGCTGCAAAAATCTGACGAAATTATCCTTTAAAAACATAAAAAATTGAATTGTTTGAAATAAAAAATCAAGGAGGGAGAAAAAAAAAAGGGTGCGCTGTCAGTTCTGGTTGTGTCCGCAGTAAAGCAGCCTTTAGACATCGCTAAGGTAAGCCTGGCTGCGCTGTGTTGACTCCTCCACTGTGACTTAAGTTCACAAGCCTTTAACTTCAATTGTCAGCTATCTGCTTCTGTTTTGCATGGTGTGTCTGCAGCTTGCACAGGATGCAGAGCGGGCTGACTGGTGCGAAGAGCCCACCATACTCCAAAGCCCCGGTGCTCCTAGGTGACAGGCGTGTCACTGTGATAACCCTGCGCCGTGCAGAACGCCTGCGCCCGCTCCGACATACATGCGATCACAGTTTAAAAAAGAAGCACGAGGTCACATGGGTTTAAAGCCAACGACGAAGAAGACGACGACGGAGGAGGCACACAGGGGAGAGAGAAATATCTGCACACCCCCTGAAAGACAAACGAATACCTTGTTTGTGTTTCTAAGCTGTTAAAAAAGAAAAAAAGTGGAGGAGAGGTGATTGGTGCTGGCAGGAGTAATCACACACATGCACTGTATAGGATTCCTTCTTGCTCAACATTTGCTTTGATACGCGACACCAACGCATAACAAATGACAATATCTGACGCTTCTGAGAGCATTCAGAATGACACTTGCCATTAACTTTAAAAAGCAAAAAAAAAAAAAAAAAAGATGAATTAATAATTCGGGAGCTCAAAGAATCCTCAAAGGACAATAACAAAAGGCGACCCGTTTGTTAGGCTGCTGGTGACATGTTTAATCTTGCATTTTAAAACTCGACTAATCTCAAAAATCGAAAGCGGCGCATAATCAAAGACGCTCTTTGAACATTTCATCTGCGAGTCAAACAAAATGAGATTTGCCAGGACTTGACAGCGAAAAAAGACAGCCTCAGCATAGAAAGGGAATAACATTAAAAGACAATTCTACAATTATCAGATGTATCACTGATTTATTTATCATTACAGGCAGCTTTTTCTTTCTTTTTTTTTTCTTATGTTGAAGGAGAAGCCAGATGTTAAGCACACAGTCAGCTGACAGACAAGAAAGAAAGAGAGAGAGACAGAGAGAGAGAGAGAGAGAGAGAGAGAGAGAGAGAGAGAGAAGAGAGAGAGAGAGAGAGAGAGAGAGAGAGAGAGAGAGAGAGAGAGAGAGAGAGAGTTTGGAGTTTGCAGTTTAGGAGTTTTCTTGCTCTTTAGGCTGTTTGTTGTGCCAGTTAAAGAGCGATTAACATCTTCATCATCCGGGTTGAGAACACCGTACATGCATGCATCCGTAATCTGAGATAAGGATAAATTTAGCGTGAATGTAATTAGCTCGACTTTGCAGCCACACAATAAAGTCTCCTTCTTTTTTTTGGGTTTTTTTTGGAGCTACGACGATCCCCAGCATCACTCATCGAGAGTTACAGCAGCAGTTCACCTTCTTGCCTTTTTTCTCCCCTCTCTCTCTCTCCCTCTCTTTCTCTCTCTCTCTCTTTCTCTGCGTAGGTGCCGTTGGAAAGCTGCTGCACGGCGCTTGGCAGGCCTGACAGCTGAGTGTTGAGAAGTGGTCTCCTAGGGGCCACACAGACTCACACAGACTGGGTGTGTGTTGAGGAGATGGGCAGGGGAAGAGAGAGGGAAAGCAGCAGCCCCACACTCAGGACTTTGGATGCAGTAGCCTTGCCTCTCTCTCTCTCTCTCTCTCTCTCCACCCTGCCCATCAGCGGGGGGAGAACAGGCCCCTTCTATCTGCTTGGCAGCTCTGGCACTGAGAAATTGCCCATAATCACCCAGATAGCAGACTTTTGTCATCCTAACTGTGAGCGGGGAAACAGAAGGAAGGTGGATTCATGTTGGGTAAACTACCATCGGATAATGGTTGTTCGAACAATATCCGGCTCTGGAGCGAGAATCTATCAAAACATATTGATCCTGGAACAAGAGAATTGGGTATGGCATGTGGAGCGCCTTTGTTTCTGAAAAGTGTTAGCTTCACAGAGACTGTACTGACAGCATTAATATATTAGATGGTGACTGTTGAGAGCCGCCTGCTGAGGCTTAGACTCTTAACTGCCGCCTGCCTGAGATACTTTCCTCTCTTTTTTTCTTTTCTTTTCCCCTTTTTTTTTGGTGTTTATTTCTTATCTATTACCAGAACAGAACAGTGGCTTTGACCAGTGTGGGTATCCGTTATCAGAAAAGTGGTTTTAATTAAGATCATCCTTTATTTCCATCCGCGGCAGATTGACTCTCTCACACACACACAGGGGAGGAGCAGAAGGGAGGGGTGGGGGGGGGGGGGATTTCTTACCCCTAAATTGAACGTCTCTCCCCCTCTCTCATGTTTCCTCTTTTGTTTATCCTGATGAGGATTGACTGTCACTGAGTAACACTGAGGGCAGAGGGAGAATGGCCTTATTAAAGAGGGTGGAGGAAACCTGATGCTGATGCTCTGATGCTGTGCCTGTGTGTGTGTGTATGTGTGTGTGTGTGTGTGTGTGTGTGTGTGTTGAGCGGTGGGTGACATTGAGCAGCACTAATGAGATAGATGTTCATTAAACATCGCCGAGCCACCCAGGCCAATAAATCCAATCAGATAGGACAATGCCTGATTGAGCTATTAACACGGCTGCAGGCTCCAGCTCCCTGCTCCCCTGCTTGTTTTGACAAGGCCTGTATTGTCAGCTCGTTAGCGCCGCGTCTTAATTAGAGGATGATGACGCGTGATGACAAAATACGCTCACGACTTTAGCTTGAAACGATAGCATTTAGCATTAGCTTTATATTTTAAACTGAGCGAGGCGGTTTCATTTTAAGTGTCATTATGCGTGATCACAAGCCTTAACTGCCTGTCGATTCTTTGAAATGACTCTCTCAGTACACACACACACACACACACACACACACACACACACACACACACACACACACACACACAAAGAGCAGCGTGTCTAGGAGCAGAGAGATAAATAGAGAGGTACACCACACTCTTTTTGCATTGAAGAGCCTCTTCTATTTTTTCTTTTGTCAGTGCGCTGTTGTTTTTTTATTTTATTCTCCTCGTGTGAACATTTGACTCCACGTCTTCAAAAGCCTCAATTCATGGATACTTATTGTGTGTGTGTGTGTGTGTGTGTGTGTGTGTGTGTGTGTGTGTGTGTGTGTGACACTTTTCATGCCACTTTTATGTAACTTATTATGTCATCTCGTGCACAATTGGCTTATTTGGGTGAGTTCATCAAAGCATTAACTCTTTATCGCAGGGGAAGTCAAATATACGGCCCGTGGGCCAGAACCGGCCCTCTAAAAGGTCCAATCTGGCCCACTGGATAACCTTAAGTAATTCCACTTTTTCTGCTGCTTCAGAAGTTTTTTCCCACTCTAACCAGATTATAATTCTCTGGAAAAAACAATGAATACATATCGTGGTCATATTTAAACAATTCATATCTTCAACATTGGTCAAAATGTTGTCAAAAAGAAGTTTCTGTGCACTGATTCTTCTTCAGACATGTCAGGCTGTTCATCTGTTTTGTGAATAGATGGTTTATTATAGTAAAGATATAATATATAAGCCCACTAGAGATCAAATTGGGCTGCATGGGGCCCCTGAACTGAAGATGAGTTTGAACCCTGCTTTATCTGGTGACCCATCCAAAATAGCCTCCCTATGCCTCTCTGTGAGGTTTTAGAACCATGTGGATCTTTATTAATAGACTTTTTGGAAAATGTTGCACCTTAGACTGGCGAGGAACCACACATGGTAACTTCACTGACTTCGATTTGCAACATAAAAAAGTCATGTACTGTAATATCCCTCCGATAACTCTCTAGTATTTCAATCAGTGCTCTATGAAGGCTTAAGATAATCCAGATGTTTTAAGTTTTCATGGGTTGAAGGGGTGAAGATCCTTTTTATCTCGCTCACCTGTGGACCCATTGGGTATCCGGGATGAGTCTGTCCCAGCTGACTCTGCTCAGAAGGACTGCTGCTGACGTCAGATTGGACCGAACCGTCACGAGCTCCTGAGAGAGCAGAGAGAAAAACACAGAGAGAGAGAGAAAGAGATAGTAAAAAGATGAGAACACAGACTATCCACGTAGATAAACACACAACACAAACCACACAGTGATATTACAACACAGGCGGCCGTACGGAGCGGAGGAGGGCAGTAGGGAAAGCAGGGAATTTGTATTTAAGTGCTTTATCAATAACCGCTGTAGCGCTGAATAAATTACCAACCAGCCGAGAGAGAGAGAGAGAGAGAGAGAGAGAGAGAGGCTCATTGATGGGGAGGGGATGATGTATACTGGCGGGTCCCCGATGGCCTAGATTACCGCTGAGAGATGGAGCTCCACCACAAACGCCGGGGCCATATTATTCAGCCATTTACATCACTGAGTATCACTCATCTAAAAAAACCCCGCTCCCCTCCCCTCTCGTTCCTGAGCCTGCAGCTACGAGACACAATTAGACCTGTTTGCTATGAGGGCAGAGTGGAGCAGAGCAGACAGGGACATGATAATAAGCTTGCTGATGGCTGCGGGGGGAGGATAAAAAAAAAAAAAAAAAAAAAAAGGACACCGACGATTGGATATCATATCAATCGCTATCTCGCTGGATCTCGGAGCAGTGCATGGAGAGAGTAAAGAGAGAGTGCGGACTGCTGTAAAAGGTCTGAAAGGCCGCTCTGACCGTCACCCTTTGACCTCCGATGATATTGAGGTCGAGTGACGCCCCGATGTTGACACGGAGGCTTGTGGAGTGCAAATCTCACAGGGAGAACTGTCAGAAAAATTAAATGTTTCATACATGCCTTTCACCAAAAATGACTGTCATGGAGAGAATAAAAATAGAGAATACAGTGTGTGACCCCATCTGAGTGAAAATCTCTTCATTTCATTATTTTGTGAGTATCTGTTTATGAGAGCAGAAAAACTACAAGTTAAAGGAGTTTTCACAATAAGAGCATGACCAAAAACTTAGTAGTATAGTGAGAGAAATATATTAGATACATGGAGAAATAAAAAGAGAGAATTTTTATAATTAAATCCCTTGTTGTAAGTTGTAAACAAGGCATTGATTTCGATGTAGAGACTTCAAAATAAAAGGGGGAGTTGACAGGCGGTTGTAGTGTGGATGTGATGTGTGATGTTTAGAAGATGATTGGCTTTTTGAATAAGTTGGTGAAGGTGAGGAGTGTATTAAAAGCAACTTGTTAATGGAGAGAATAAAAATAGAGAATACAGTGTGTGACCCCATCTGAGTGAAAACCAAAAGTTAAAGGAGTTTTCACAATAAGAGCATGACCAAAAACTTAATAGTATTGTGCAAGAGAGAGACATACTAGATACCTGGAGAAATAAAAAGAGAGAATGTGATTTTTTATATAATTAAATCCCTTGTTGTAAGTTGTTAAACATTGATTTCCATGACTTCAAAATAAAAGGGGGGGGGGGGGGGGTTGACAGCTTGTGATGTTTAGAAGATGATTGGCTTTTTGAATAAGTTGGTGAAGGTGAGGAGTGTACTAAAAACCAACTTGTTATAAACTATGTGATATTACCAAGCATGGACCCCTTTCCTGCTCTCTTACTGACAGCTTGTCAATACAAACGTGTTCTCTGCTGATTCATCTCACGTCTCGTTCGGGGGGGGGGGGGGGGCTCCAATGACAACTTCAGACCCTTTTCATTGACGTAAACTGACGTGCTTTTAAGAGATTAGCCTTAACTCGAGTTTTTATTTATTTTGGAGACATTTATCCTGTTATTAATTTTATTGTTTTTCCTTCTTTTCTCAGACTTTCTGTTTTTATATGTCAGCTCAGTCGTTGCTGATTATACAGAACTCACTTCTACAGACTGGAGAGTGCAGCTGACTCATATGTTACTTAGTGACACACAGCTGAGGTCTGATTCATTGCTTAACCCTCCTGTCGTCCTCCCGGGTCAAATTGACCCCAACGCTTTTGACTGTTCCTTCCTTCCTTCCTTACTCCTTTCTTTCTTTCCTTCCTTCCTTCCTTGCTCCCCTCTTTCTTTGCTCCCTGCTCCCTCCTCCTTCCATCCTTCCTTCCATCCTTCCTTCCCTCCCTCCTTACTCTTTTCTTTCTTTCTTTGCTTCCTTCCTTCCTTCCTCCTTTCCTTCTCTCCTAAATTCCTTCCTCCTTTCCTTCCCTCCCTCCTTACTTCTTTCTTTCCTTCCTTCCTTGCTCCCCTCTTTCTTTGCTCCCTCCTCCTTCCATCCTTCCTTGCTTCCATCCTTTCCTTCTCTCCTAAATTCCTTCCTTTCCTTCTCTCCTAAATTCCTTCCTCCTTTCCTTCCCTCCTTCCTCCTTCCCTCCTCCCTTCCTTCTCTCCTTACTTCCTTCCTCTTTTCCTCCTATCTCCTTTCCTTCCCCCCTTCCTCCTTCCCTCCCTTCTTTCCTTACTTCCTTCCTCTTTTCCTCCTTCCTTCTGTCCTTCCTTGACCTGAGGACAACAGTGTAAAACACACATCTGAACCTTGTGTGTGAGTTAATCATGAGTTTTAAATGTACTGCAGAGTGATAAGTAGACGTCATATGTGCTACAAGAAAGAAAAAAGGTAATGATTAAACTTCAACTTCTAGATTATGATGTGTTAACTCTGCTAATGAAAGTGCAGATGAATGCCTAAAAGTCCTATTATGCATAGTTATCGAGTCAAATTACAGGCTGACTATAATAAAACTGACTTATTCATTTAACAAAAATGCGATCATTAAAAAAAAAAAAAGAGAAAGAGAAAAAAGGTTATGTGCGATCTGTGATTGAATAAGTATGACTCCCTCTCTCAGCTCTCTCTCTAGTATAAAGTAGATTTGGTATTGAGAGTCAAGCTAACCGTGTGGAGATGTGTTTGAAGGCCAGGCGACCTTGTTAACCCAACACAACGATGGCAATGAATTAAGAAACATATAATCACATCTCCTCCGTAAGATCCAATTTCTTAAACGGAAAATATCGCGGCTTCTTTTTAAATGAAGAATAAAGCTCTGATGTATTGTGTCTTTTTTATTGGCGCATGAATAGAGTTTTTCTTTTTTAGTTGAACATACAGTACAGTACAGGGCATGCAGTGGTTTCCAGCTCCTTTAATAAAAAAAAGAAAAAAAAGAAAAGCTTCATACAAAAAAAAACTATTGAGTAGCCTTGCCAGCGAGATCTCATTGCCTGTCAAGTATATTTATGCATTACGTTTTAAACTCAGCTCCGCCAACTAAAATCATTTCATCTTTACATAAAATCCAAATAATTGGTGAATGGCATGACCTAACAAATGAACCTCAACCATTTGATGGTTGATGTGAAAGCCCAAGGGGGGAGAAAGCCTGCTTTTTCTTGCTGGTTTTTCTACCTCTGGCTGACTGGCTGACTGGCTGGGCCTACTTCTCCACCATGAAGGGTCCACATCCTCTCTCGCTTATCAACGTCACAAATGCACTGGATGTTATGACAAGCCGAGTCTCTTTTTTTCGCCAATTATTTCACCCATTATGGATCAAGTTGTGTGTGTGTGTGTGTGTGTGTACAGCCCTACCCCCCCCCCCCCCCCCAACCCCACCCCCTACCCCGCCTTGTGCATACAGTATCTAGGAATTAAGATCAACCTGAACACACAACAACAAACACTTTAAGAGTCCATATAAAGAAGTACAGCAGCATCATAAACTACTGTATGATTTTAAATTCATTTGGTGGTGGTGGTGGTGGTGGTGGTGGTGGGTGGGTGGGTGGGGTGGGGTGGGGGCTGGAAAGTAGATAATATGAGGCTGTGAATTCTTTCGCTTGGATTTCATTAGAAGTATTGTCTCCAAGCAGTTAATTCTCACTTTAGTCATTATTAAATTAATTTCTTTCCTTGCAGACTTGAAACAGCCTGATTTTCATTTACAAGCAACTCACCCCCCCCTTCCTCCCCCTCCCCCCCCCTCCTCCATCCTCTCCAAAAGGGAAATTTAGCCACACTTGGATAGCAATAATAAAACCCAGCAGTGCTACTGAGCAACTTTTATGTCAGCGAATTATCTAATTATCATCAGAACGCACTAAAGACAAAAGCCAATTATCTAAATTAAGACGCTCGACTTCTAATGAAGGAGCGAGAGACTCTATAACATCATCAATAAGCTTCAGACAGCGTGAGCCTCATGATTGCAGCAGTTAAGATATTGGTTGTGAATAATACATTTTATCTGATAAACAGTGCGGGAGACTCAACTGAATAACGATTGCTTGATGCCTTTCATTGCATCATTTCACAATAACTTAGAAAGCTTCATCCCCCTTTGCAAATATCCGTAACGTTAACACGTTTATGGCCGGGTGAGAGATCGATAATAAATAAATACACATGCACATCATTCCCCCGAAGGATTTGTGTAATTTCTTTAACTAAATTAAATAGCTGACAGGAGCGATACCCAGGGAGTCAATCTTCAATTCTTTTTATTACCACAATCTTTGTACATGTTTTTGTGTTTCTTTTCTTTTAGAAAAAATCTACTTATCCAATGTGAATGATTCTTAAATGGATTTCCAGATGGAGATTAATACAGAGGGGGGGGGGGGGGGGGGGGGGAATACCTCGATCAAAACCTTTACTAAAAAGAAAAAGAAGTCCTTTGATGCCGTGATTATACGCGGGTCACACAATGGATAAAATTGAATGAATGGATGTATTGAAGTGAGGAGAGATGAAAAGAAGAGGCCAAAAAAAAAAAAAAAGAAAAAAGAAAAAGAGAGAATGATGGAGCGACGCACATTCAACATAGTTTCACGTTTATCTGGGACGTTTGGAGCCACGTCTCTGATATTTTCGAATCTGCGGAGCACTTCTTTAATCGCTGTTGTAACAGAACAAGTGGCCTTAAATCACATCTTCATTCAGGATGACAAAACCCCCCCCCCCCCCACTCTTTATCCTCCACAGATCTACATCAAGGCATGGAGCATCGTGGCCTTGACTGAAAGTAAGAAGATGGGTTTAATTACATGAAACAATCCACCTATTTATCCAATACTTCTACTGACAGTTACCACATGGTTGAAGAATAAGAGAGAAATAGGTTTTATTATATATGGAAGTGAAATAGTTAGATTTATTATTACAGAACGAAGGGAACGAAAAATTTGATGTGGCTTATGTCATGAAAAGATTGCCAATATCCACCGCTATATAAATTCTCTCTCTCATTGATCAGCAAAGTGGCCACTGGAGAGTGACTTTCAATGCCACACAAGGCCTCTATGTGCTGTGTGTGTTTGTGTTGGTTGAGAGGGGGGGGGGGCTGGGGGTAGAGGGGGTTGGGGGGGGGTAAAGAGCTATATTTATATGACTTGATTCGGCCTGTCTTAATGCAGGGTGCCCCAAGGACTACACCACAAAACAATTAGCCTGGATTTCATAAAGCAATCAGCATGCCACCTTGTCTAATGCAACCGCTTCATACATTGACAGTCTGAATAAAATGGGTGTTATTGAAAGCTTTGTGTTCATGTTAGCTTTCGCCTCGGTGCATTTATGAATCAATTTTTGCCCATAAAAGAAGCTGTAACACTTAAGCTATTTTAGTGGAAATGCATTATGTAAGTTGTCAAATGTAGGAGAGAGGCCCCGGTAACGATTCAGGCTATTCAGAATGAACAAGCCAAGCCCCATTTTTATAATGGTCCTTTTGAAAAATGTCTGGCTGAGTGCATGTGTTTGCTATTAAGATGTTGTCAATCATTTTACCGCTGAAATCTAATCCATGTGAAATGATTTCGCAATGTGAAGTCAAAAAAAAGAAAAAAAAATAGAAAAAAGACGAAGAAGAAGAAGAAGAAGAAGAAGAAGGACTGAAGATTATTAAGTTAATCACATTCTTATCTGTTATAATGAATGGAGTGAATCGGAGGAGTGATAATTACAGTGCTGAAAAAAATAAAACAAAACAAAAAAAAAAAGCACGCCCATCGACAATATATGGCTGTCATCGTCAAATGTGAGCCGCCGAAGCGTTAAGGATGGGTCCAGAAGAAAAAAAAAAACACAACAATGCGAGGTTTAATTCCATCAATACGCAGCCAATTGTCCCAAATTGTTTGACCATTGATTTTGTTAATACCACTTGGAAAGCTGATGTAGCATTGGAGAGAGAAAGAGGGGGGAGAGAGGGGTAGAGAGAGAGGGGTGGGGAGAGGGTAGCATTTTTTCTATCAAAAGTAGCATGGAAGTAGAATAAAGTTCAAAGCCACACACACACATACACACACACTGCTGTCGCCTATATGTTAAGAGCACCACCTGTAATATGTGCAGCTTGTGGAGCTTTACAGCGATTTACTTAACTCCTTGTAGAATGCAAAGGATCCTAAAACCCACCTCTGATTTAGCTCAGTGTTTCATTACAGGCACCAAAGCTCTTAACAATAACACGGAGTATAATCTGCTGCCAATAACTCCAGGTGCTCTTAGTCAGATGGCTCCCTCTGGACCTGCAGGGGAGTAATACTCTGTTTAGAGGCTGGGGATGGGGATAGGGATGGGGATGGGGATGGAGAAGCTGCTGCTGGGAGGATAGGTCAATAGCGTTTTTTTCTTGGGGGGGGGGGCGGGGGGGGAAATCACCAGAGACTGACTTTTGAGTGGCTAGCCTGTAACACTATTAGCTACATTATGGCTAGGAGAGCTGTCATTTCCTTAATTAAGAGCCCACCTGCAAGGGGCAGGGGCAAGAGGAGAGAGAGAGAAGAGGCCACAGCAATCTCTCCCCTCCGAGGGCCTTCAACATTAAAGCTTGATTCCTCATCTCGGCAAGGGGGCGTAGAGAGAGAGAGAGAGAGAGATGGAGACAGAGAGAGAGAGGGAGAGAGGAGAGAAAGAGAAATCTAACTCATTCATTATTCTGGCACAAAGTGGAATTATGTGAGTTAAGGACTTACATACATAGGAGGGTGGTGCTGCTGGAGTGTGCCGAACAGAAAGGATTTTGCACCTCAGCAGTTCTGTGTCGACTGTGTCTGAGGTGATTGTTAAGCCACGAGCAGAGGGCGATGAGTAAGGGGAAGAAGGACAGATGGAGAGAGAGAGAGAAAGAAAGAGATAGAGAGAGAGAGAGAGAGAGAGAGAGAGAGGACATGGATGCGATGGGGGTAATACTGTAGATGTCTCTCTCTCTATTTGTTTTTAAATATAAACAACAGGAAATGGCAAACACTTCAGGGTTGTGAGGAGAAGAAGAAGAAGAAGAAGAAAGATTGTTTTTTCTCCGTCGATTTGAACGGACGGGAGAGAAATCTGCATGTAAACGATGCTCAAAGCAGTAAAGGAGCGCTCCGACACTTATGCTCTCACTCGTGTGCCCGCAGGTCTTCTTCACCCGGAAAAAAAAAAAGGGCTCTCGGACATGAGAGTGCTCCGTTCCACCGTGCTCTTACCTAGCTCTACCTCTCTCTCTCTATCTCTCTCTCTCTCTCCCTCTCTTCCTTGATGCTGCTGTAGAGCCAGAAACACGCACAAGAGGGACCAGAGGGAGGTAAATTGGTGAGAAGAGGCGATGCCCGTTTCAAAAGGTCAAGAAGGAGAGGATGGTGTGATGGAGAGAGAGAGAGAGAGAGAGAGAGGGAGAGGAAGATGGAGAAGAGAGGGGGGGGTGAGGGGGGGCATGGGACACTTTGCACATGAGCACATCTGTTATGGAGCGCCCTTTCTCTCCCCCCTCTACTCATTCCCAAAAGCAATATCAACCTGATTAGCTCAGGGGTTGAAAGAGGCAAATGACAATCCCAAAAATTATTCTTCATCCTTTTACGGGCCGAGCGGTGAAGCCGGAGATGAAGACTAGAGCGTTAGAGAGAGCTGCTGTAAGCCTTTTAGGAGATGCCTGCTTCACAATTTGCTCCTCCTCCCGAATTACTTAAATGATATTTGCTGTAAATAGGATTCTGTTGCCCCCGCGAGCCCACAACCCCGCCTCTCTCTCTCTTCTCTCTCTCTCTCTCTCTCTCTCTCTCTCTCTCTCTCTCTCTCTCTCTCTCTCTCTCTCTCTCTCTCTCTCTCTCTCTCTCTCTCTCTCTCTCTCTCTCTCTCTCTCTCTCTCTCTCTCTCTCTCTCTCTCTCTCTCTCTCTCTCTCTCTCTCTCTTATCTCTACTTTGTCTGTGTAATAAAAACCAAAAAGCTCTCTGAATTAATCAATTAGTTGGTGAAGAAAGAAACATTACAAGGTAGCAGCTTCTCAAAAATGATGATTTTATACTTTAATTTGTTTCATTTTTATAATTTTTGGACTAAATATCTTTCAGTTTTTGACATTCAGATGTCACCTTGAGCTCCAGGAAACAGTGATGGAACATTTTTAACTATTTTCTAATGTTTCAATACATCACTAATGAAGTTTACACCCTAATCAATCTATTTTGATAGTAGCTTAATGGTTGCAGGTTATTTATTTATTAAGCAGAATTTTTTTGCCAAACTTTTGTCAAATTTGAAGGTTTACTGATTATTTCTAAATTGCCAAACATTACATGGTAGCAGCTTTCTACTTTCTTTCATCATTTCCAACCAAATATCTTTCGGTTTTTGACGTTCAGACAAAGCAAGACAACTAAAGACGTCACCTTGAGCTCAAGGAAACAGTGATGGACACGATTTTATAATGTTTCAATAAATCTGCAATGAAAATAAGTTGAAGTTAATGCCTTACTTACACCTTTAAGAAAAAGGACAAATGACAAAGTAACAAAGCAAGTTAGTCAATTAGTCAATTAGCAAATAAGTAATCAACTATTCTTAAAGGTTGCAGGTTATCTATTGAGCGGAAATTGCCAAACTTTTGCCAAACAGGATGATTTACTGATTTCATATAATTGTAAATGTATTATTTTTTTGATGTTGGACTGTTACTCAGTAAGCTGTGTAAAGTTTTATAAAATGATCTGATTAATTATGACATCATCATTACGAGTGAGTGTCCTCTAACTGTACCAACAATAAAACATAATGTCCCTTTTGTCCATCCTGTGTGTTGGCCAAGTGCAGGACATTTAGAAGAAGCCATTGGGGTGTGAGGGCAGTCCATCCTAGTGTGTGTATGTGTGTGTTCATGTGTGTGTGTGTGTGTGTGTGTGTGTGTGTGTGTGTGTGTGTGGTGGGCTAGACACCCACATGTCATGCCTGACACATCAGCATGGGCCCCCCCAGGCTATCCGGCACTAATGCTGCCTATGTCCCACTTTCTACCCCTTTGCCCCTCAAAGCCTCCTCTCCTCTCCACCTCTCCACCCCTCCATCCCAACCCCACCCCACCTCCTCCCTTCCTCCTCACCCGTTCCTTCTGTCATAGAGGTATAATAACAATGAATCACGCCGGCACTGCAGCACAGGCTCAATCACTATAGGATAACATCAGGTGATACAGGCTGCACAAGAGTATATCTTACCTCCACTGAACCTGAGCTAAATGGAGTTTATCTAGAAATGAGTTTATCTGGGAGGAAAAAGTCCTGTATTAGTTGTAACTGTATTCTCCCTTCCTCTTCTCGCGGCTGATATTTACAGAACTGAGTGGGTACAGATGGAAACAAGCAAATAATCATGTACCCCCAACCCACAATCCACAACCAACAACCCCGCCCCACCTCTCCCCCACCCCCCTCCCAGCACATTATTCTGGTGAAGCAGACAAATAGTGGAGGGAGGGATGTCAGGAAATAGTATTGCTTTGAAGCCCATAACTCTATTCTGGAGAAAAGAAGCATCACAGTGTTATTCCACATCCTCAGATATATCTCCACTGCCCTATACTACACCCACCCCCCCCCCTCCACCCCCCCCACACCAATCCTCCTCCTCCTCCTCCCCGCGCCCGCCCACACCCCTGCCTCATCCACCATACACCCACTTCTCCTGCCTCAATCTTTGGTTTCAAAGGAAGCGAATCAGCCAGAAGGACAGAAGGTTATGCATTAGTACTGGTCATTGCTCAAAGAGCAAGCGTTATAAATAATAAAGGCTTGTGAAGGACACAAGGGCTGTGGGATGCATCTCTGGTTCACGCCACACAAGTCAAAGACAAGACTGTAATTTCTATTCCGAAAATGTGACCCTTGCAGCTTCAATTACATCTCAACAACACCAACCGTGTCCGTGCCAGGAGATGTGATGCCTCTTTGTTAGCTCGACATGAAAGGCTTATTGATATTGGTTATGGAGCGAATGCTATACAACATGTACGTTTTTTTTTTAAATTAAAAAAAAGAAAAAAAAAATGATTTCCCAACTTAAAGGAAGCCCATAACGAAAATAAAACGCATATTGAAATTCAATTTATTTTCTCCACAGCTGCCCGTCTACAGAACTTGCGGCTGCGCTTTTGTTTTGGCGGGTACTTTCTAGTCATGGGCGAAAAAATAATCTCCTTAATACACAAAAACAATGGGGAGAATTATATTGTCAGTTTTTTTGAAGTTCTGGCGTGTTGCTCAAAGTCATTCCTGTATAACCAAGCAGCCGTGAAACCTGGTGACCTTTGCTGCTGTTTGTATCAGAAAACAAGAAGTCCGCCTCGTGCTCATCCTCTCTCACTCTCTCTCCTCTCTCTCCTTCTCTCCTCCTCTCTCTCTCTCTCTGTGTCCCCAATGCCACGCAGTGATTGTGTTGCTGTAGCCATGGGCACTGCGGGCACATTAGCAAATGTATTACACCTGCTTTATAGGCATGCATTAAGCTTGTTTTCAAGTGTGCGCAGACAGCTGAAATCCCCATAATGAGATCCACCTCCTGGGGAGAGACTTGTTCCCCCCTCGGTCTCCTTTATCCACTCTTATTTACTCAGCATGGCTCATTCAGCGCTGGGGTTTTTTTTTTTTTTTTTTTTGCGCCACTTTATTACTTAACCTCACCACACAACATTACAAGGCTCTTTGCATCAGCAAGCAGCCTATCCCACCATGCATCCTGCTCACTAAGCTGATTACACAAAAATAATAAGAACTCGTGCCTCCAGCAGTTAGTGTGTGTGTGTATGCATGTGTGTGTGTGTGTGTGACTCTTCTGCGTGTCTATGTGTATATGAGTTTGCGGAGGCCGAAGAAAATTCTCAACGAAAGGCAGAAGGGTTGTCCCAGCCAGGTGGACGCATCATATACGAAGACTATTACATAAGCATTAAGTATGTTTACCTGTCATGCTGCTTTGGCTATTTTTAATATACAAGAAATGAAAGTACTTTACAGTTTTGTATCAGGATATAATACAAGAGTTACACCAGAGGACGTCAATCTAAGTGGGACTTGGAAGCCAAAAAGTTAGATACTAAGTTAGATTTTTAGATTGTCTTGCAGATTTCTCACCAACATCCACTAATATATTTCATTTTCCAGTCTCTCAGCAGCTAAATGGGTTGCAAAAAAACTTGAAAGAGTCCAAAACTATATTTAAAGAAAAAGTATAGTCATGTTTGTTCATGACAAATGTCCACATACTGTCCAAACATGTCAAATTAACACTGGGATTAAATTCATTTCAGCATAAAATACAAGATTTACACCAGAAGACGTCAATATAAGTGGGATTTGGGAGCCAAAAAGTTAAATAGTTTGGGATTATTTTAGATTTATCACCAAAATCCACTAATATTTTTAATTTTCCAGTCTCTCAGTAGCTCCACTTGTTTGCCAAAAAACTTAAAACAGTCCAAAACCACATTTAAAGTAAAAGTATAGTCATGACAAATGTCCACATACTGTCCAAACATGTCTGGGATTAAATTAACTTCACCATCTACTGTACGACGACGTGAAGCAAAAAAAAACATAAAAGCAAGAAGCAAGGTGCAGCGTTACAATCGATAAGGCATCTGGCGTGTGGACTTTTTTTTGTGTGTGTGTGTGTGTGTGTGTGTGTGTGTGTGTGTGTGTGTGTGTGTGTGTGTGTGTGTGTGTGTGTGTGTGTGTTCTGAGCGACCTCCGATACCAACGAATCGATGGATGGAAGATTCATTTTTGCTCTTTTTTTGGGGGGCTGAGGGTGGTGGGTGGAGGAGGAGGGGTCTCTAGGTGACCTTTGTGAAAATGTTCCACCATTTTGGCAGAATCCGTATAAGTGCAGACCATTTCATGTAGACAGTAAGTGTATGAAATGAGTGCTTCTGTCGTTCCAGCCTGGCTCTCTTTGACAGCATGATGATAGAAGCGTCACATCCTTGGGAGAGTAAATGCAAACTGACAAGAGATGAGCCTTTGGTTGCTGAATATAATACGGAATTGTGCTCTGAGTGTCTTATTATCTTGTCTGTTGATGTCTGAAAGGGGGAGATTTGCTTGAGAAGAGAAGACAGAAACTGTACGCATCCAACACCATAAAAAAAAAAAAAAAAAAAAAAACTGAAAAATTGCTTGCCCTACTAACCACAGCTTTCCCACCTAATGTCCACTTCTACTTGGAATAAATACAAGGCGGCAGGATGTTTGTGGTGCCTCGTAAGCCCCCCCCCCCTACCCCCCCTACCCCCCCTACCCCTCCCTTTCCCACCCCTCCCTCTGTTAGCTGAAGTGGAAGACTATTTGCACAGGCAAGCTTTTAGGGAGGAGAACGACCCTTTCACCGACCGACGCCGTAACGCATGTGGTGGCGGGTGGGTGGGTGTTGTTGAACGTTGGGGGACGATTTACTGTAGACAAACATGACCGCTACTGTCATTGTCTCCCATTCCCGGTGACTTCTTCCATCTCATATACTTGCCACACAAACTACCTGCGCACTAAAAACTAAAAAGTCACACGTCGACTCCCATAAGAGAGGGGAGGGGGAGGAAAAGGAAAAGTTGTGGTAGGCTCAGGCTGTCTAAATATGAAAACATATATCTATATCTGTATGTCATGTGATCTCTATACTGGCACAGAGCACAGTGGAGATAAGTGTGGCTATGCAATTATGGCTCGATAACGCCACTCTGAAATGGTTTTTATTGGCTGTAGAGTGCCATAATAGTGAGGTAAAGTAAAACCTTGCACATTTATCACCAGTTACTTACTGTACGACTCTACTCTTTAAGCTGCAGCTCGACTTCAACATGCAAACTTTACAACTAGCTGTGTGAATGTGAATGTGTGTGTGTGTAAACTATTCTAACTGCACTTATGATCTTCTTTTTTCTTTTTTCTTTCCTTCTTCTTCTTCACGTCTGCACGATAGATACCGTAGTGGAGGCAAATTAACTCTGGGTGTGATTTGCATTTCCTTGAAACTATTAGTGTGTGCTAGACTAGTGGAGTGTTTTTTTTTTCTTCTTCTTTTCCTGTGCATGTGATAAGAAAAGAAACGTGTTTGTGTCGGGCTGTCAGTCATAAAATTGGAGCATTGTATCGGAGAGATTGTGCAAAAATGACAGACGTTAAAAAACACAGAAGGAAAAAAGTTTGAAACATATCCGAACTATACGATACTAACTCATCTCTTGATTTATCACTATGTAAGTGGAGGGGAACTATCTTAATATTGTGGCTTCTGCACACAGCGTATACACCAGATAAAGATTAACACTGAATTATATAAGGTGTAGTTTAAAAGCTCATCATATCATTAGCTTATAAATGATGATATTTCACTACAAACACAAAAAGGATTACTGTCTACCTCCTTATACTCTCCATTCATTCATTTAAAAGAGTAAAAAACACATAAAACAACATCACTTCCCAACTTTTCTACAACTAAAGACACACAAGCTTTTACCTTAATGTTCCTATTATGCACAACTTGAGATAATATAATCCATCAGACAAACATTAACATTAAAAAGCTCAAAGAATACCAAAGCACCGTCAGTAAACACACATCTGCGCCTCTTATCACAATCACTACACCTTTCTCTTTTTTTTTTATTCTGCCAGCGTTTAAGTTAATGTAAAGAAAGATGCTGAGTCTCTCCTCCCTCCTCCTCCCCCTCTTCCTCCTCCCTCCCTCCCTCCTCCTCCCCCTCCAGCAGCAGAAGAGACGACTGTTACGTCTCCTCATCGGTTCCTTGCTTTTTCCCTCTGACAGGTCATGTGAGCGAGCGGTTCCCAAACCAAACTTTGCCGCTGGCACAGCCGAGGGCTCCGCCACCAGGGCCAGTGAGAAACCATCTCCACTCCACCACTTCGACTACCCCAACCGCCCCCACCCCCACCCTTTCGAAATTCACAGGTTACACTGAGGCGTCTCAAACAAGCCACATGCAGTGTGACAATAGGTCGTCACACACACAAACACACACACATAAACACAGAGCGCCAAATGCAAACATAAAATGGACACAGGGCGTGAAGGTGAACACACAGCAGAGAAATAGCTAAAAACTTTAACATATATAGTAAAAATATATGTGTTTATTTGATATTAACGTGCAAAATTTGAAATTAAAGTAGCGTAAAATAGAAATAGCATTTAGCATGAAAGTATGGACAAAAAAAGTGAAAGAGGAGGAGTAGTGACTGATCAGAAAAAAAGGAGAGACTTGATGCTTATTAGACCAAATTGCAACACTTCTTGAGACAAAATCCTGCAGCAGCACACAGTCCTTGTTTAGAGGAGCCTCTAGCCTCGGGTTATTTTGGAAAATTAGGGTTTCAAAAAAGAAGACAGCTGAACTCTAAGTGATTAGTTTTGAGAGTAATATTTAGTTAAACCACCCTCCTCCCCCTTCAAAAATAGTTGTTTTATTTCATTCACAAATGTTTTGGAAAGCTCGAGTCTATATAGGCATGGTACTATACCACACACACACACACACACAAACACACACACTGAGAGAGAGAGAGAGAGAGAGAGAGAGGGGTGTATACTGATATTGCCTATTATATCCCTAACCCTAATACTAATAACTCTTATTAAAAAATCTTACAAACATAAAAACACAATGCTGGTTACTGCAGTGTAAATTCATTCATAACCGGCTATTACAAAGTCTCACACACATATACACACACACACACACTCTGACACAGTCATACACACCCAAATAAACACACACACACACAGTTTAACTTTCACAAATGGGGAAAAACACACACTGACAGTCACAAGCAGAGCAGACGAGATAGTTTGTGTAAATATTGAAATAAGAAAGCAAATTTTTTAAAGCCTTTCAAAATATTTGTTTTTTCTTGTTGTCACCACAAAAACAATATAATAATAATATAATAATAATAATTATAATAAAATAAAATGACAAAATCAACAGTATGAATGTGTCAAGATAATCAGCTCTTTTAAATGTCTTATAAACAATGTGACACTAAAAACTTAACAAAATAAAAGCATGGAGCTTACAGGGAGGACAATTATAATTTTGACTATAATTACATTTCACAGTCATTTATTTTACATTAAATATATAATTTAAAGCCTCTAATAAGAATAAATCTGTTAAATCTGCAGTTAACTGGACAGATTTGCAATAACAAATTATAAGTTTGTAATAACTTTTATAATCATAAAAAATAATAATTAAAGATCCTCTAATTTAAACTAAACATTAGCAACACATCTCCCCTATCACATTAAATCATTTGAATTAGCCGCTATGTCATTAATATAATTATGCTTATTGATTCATAACGAGGCCCAATGATTGAATTAGTCCACATGACTGAGACAGCTCGTAATATATATTTAAAGAAAACACACGATTGTATTTAGACACAACTGAGACAGAGTGTGAACCCTCAATTAATGAGATAACTGCAAAAAAAATAATGAGGCATGCTGGAATAAAAATTGGCTCATTTTGAAGATCATTTGCAAGTAGTGCATCCCAAAAAAAGTTAAAAATATAACAGAGGAGATAAGTAAGTATAAGAAAAGAAGGCTGGATAATATGGAAACATAATATTATATCCTGCACTCATCAGCAAATTATTTATATTTACTATATCATATTTTTTAATGTGGAATAAATACAATATTTACCATAACGTAGAGGTTTTAATTTGACTTTATCTTTAATATTTTAAAAGGTAAGCATTACTGAATATTACTGAGAAGGTGAGATCAGGTAGAACTTGAGCTTTTTATGCATGAGTTCAACTTTTAAATAGATTCGATATAGAGATTGGTGCAGAGCTGCTGCCAAACATATACAACTAACAACTAATAAAGCATCAAATGAGCCTGGAATGCTTTTTATTAAAGGATAGTATAATAATAATAATTATAATAAAATACTGGCATCTTCAAAGGGAACATTTTCTATAATGTCAAACCAGATTCAATTGACCAGACACACAAATTCACAGTCTGAAGGTGCATCTTAACACACACACACACACACACACACACACACACACACACACTAATATCACCTAAAATACAATTTCCACGCTGACATACAGTATGAAGCCAAATATTGACTTTAACTTAAGTTTGTATCCTGACACAGCTGACACCTGTCCCAGCACTGCAAGCTGTTCTCACCTCACCCACACTTCATCCAGCAGCCTCGTGAAGAAGAAGAAGAAGAAGACGTAGAAGAGAGAAGAGGAAAAAGGGGGGGATAAAAACCAAAAGAAAAAAAACAAACAAGGAGGTGTGCGAGAGCCACAACTTACCGTACAGCTTGCTGGGAGTGCCCTCCCTGTCCGTGGCGTCGGAGGGCAGGAGCAGGGGCTCGTCGTTCATATCGCTGTCCGGTGTGGCCGCTTTGTCGTCCGCTCGGAGTTCTGCCGCGCTCATGTCGCTGCGCAGGGAGAGCAGCGGCTTGCTCAGCTGCCCTGTAATCATCGGATCCTGGAGGGGAGCTTGGGAGCCCAGGTGGGAGACGAGAAGAAGGAGGAGGAAAAAAAAAAAAAAAAAAAAGAAAAAGAAAAGGAGAGGAAGAAAATTATATAAAAAAAAACAAGAAGGAAAAAAAAAGGGAGAGAAAACACCCCTGGTTAAAATGTGTGTGCTTCGGCGCCTCAACCTAACCAGCTCCTTCTCTATGTCTCCACTCACTATCTCTCTACCCAGCTTCTCCTTTCTATCGCTCACTCATCACTCTCTCTCTCTCCTGCCTCCTGCTCCCTCCCTCCCTCTCTCTCTCTCTCTCTCTCTCTCTCTCCCTCTCTTTCTCTCTTTTATCTGGCTGGTGCTACCCCCGCTGATACTGCCGGCTGCTGCCTGGTGAAGAACTGTTACGGATCGCGTGGCTTTACCATTATACCCTGCAGTCCTAAAAAAAGAAAAAAAAAGAAAAGAAAAAAAAAACCGGGTGATACATCCATCTCCGAGGGCTCATTACTACCTGACATGTGCCTCATCTTCAGCAAACACTAAGCTGACAGCGGGGTGTACAAAGAGCTCCATGGGCTGCGTTGCTGAGAAATAAATGAAATAAATCTAATTCTACATCAAAATAGAGGAAGATATGAGCGAAATATATACGCACACACACACACACACACACATACCAGTGATTACATCAATTTTCACGTAGTTGGGGACATGAAATGAGATCAAAGGTGACATCTTGCAGTAGAGTGAGGCAACATGAACTTAAAGGCCTGATTTAAACAGGAGATGAAGTCACTGATGCCCCCCCCCTCCATCCTCCACCTCCCTTTCCCCCCCCCAAAAAAGAGGAAATTTATCCCAATTATTTTCATTTTCGTCAGCATTTAGAAAACAAGAGTGATCAACATCTACATACACGTGACGGGAGAATTATCTGTCTTAACATCTCGGTGAAGAATTCAGCAGAGTGCAAAAATTAACTTTAAAATATATATTTTTTTAAAAGATGCATGTTAATTATATAAAAGTGTGATTAGAGGTTAAAATACTTCCTTTAAAGGATTAGTTTACAGATATTATTCGAACTTTTACAAATGTTAAAGTAAAAAAAAACTAAAGTATCCTTACCTAAATGAAGCTCCAGAGACAATAATGAAAAAAAAAAAGAGTTAAAAAAGAAAAAATGTCCAAAATGTTGCAAGTGAGTCAAACAGCAGCTAAAACATGCCACCACAGCTTCAGTACATGCTTGCTACTGAACCAGAAACAAGCCTCCTGAACCTTCGTGTATGTGAATGGCCACCACAGGTTTATGGCTGAGGTTGCTTCCTAAAACAAGCACTAGAGATGTCACCTCCTCCCTCTTTCTCTCTCTCTCTCTCTCTCTGTTTCTGTTTCTCTCTCTCTGACACACACACATACACACATACACACATATACACTCCCTCCCACCTTCACTCCCTCTGTCTCTTCCCCCTTGTGTCTTCTGACTGGAGAGCTCCTCAGACAGTTTTCACCCCACCTCAGGCTCTGAGACACAGAGCAGCAGGACTACGGCCCGCTTCCTTATTTATGAATCAGGTCCAACCTAAATATGTCTGAGCAGAGCAAAGGACTGGTTACCAGCACACACACACACACACACACACACACATATATATATATATATAAAAGGCACAGAAAGAAGAAGAAGAAAAAAGGCTAGTAAGTCTTATCTTATCCTTCCACCCATCAACATCTACCTCCCCTCCTCTATCCTCACTTTTATTTATCAGGGGTGGTCGATGCGTTCCTCCCCAGAGGGGCCTTTTTAATGCGCTCATCACTGGAATCAGCCCTCTTTGATATGACACATGATAATCTATGAAAATGTTAATCAATAGAAATAGTTTAAGCTGTCGTTAAAAATGTGAGCCAGGCTGGTCAATACTCATATCCCCCCCGTAACAATGTCACTAGTCATCAGGGCTTCATTTGTGGAGCACTTAAATGTGGGACACTGCACATCAATGCGCCTCTCTGCCCGCCGAGGTAAACACATTTTCCCCTCTGTCTGAGCCTGGCCACACTCTGCATGCATTTGGACCCCCCCCCCCCCTCTACTACCACCACCACCACCACCAAATCCCTCCCTCCACACTCACCCTACCTCCTCTCCTTTGAGTTGCTTGATAGGTCCACTGGAGGGCAAAATTAATACCTAATTGAATCTTGCAGTCATCAAAATAATCAATAGTTTTTTATTATTTATTCTTCACAGTCTGTTGACTGTTTGAAAGCTCAGAGGGACAGCGGAGAGGCACAGGCAGCCCTGAAATTTCTACCGTTTCACAATGTAATTTTCACTGGGGCATGAGAGTTTGCAAGACCTATAAAAAATGAGAGCAGTGGTTTTTGTTAGGGAGGTGGTGGTGGTGGTGGTAAAGGGAGGGGGGGAAAAAATAAAGGAAAAATGGGAATCTTTGCCCCGGCAGCTACGATAAAAATAGAATAAACAAGCTACTGACACTTCAGAGAAGGGCAGGGTCCTTTCTGTCCATCCTTCCATCTTTTTCCCTTTCCCCCTTTTCTCCTTATTTCATCATATCAGGAGTGTGGCGGTACCTCACTAATGCTGGCATTTCTCTTCCTGACAGACTCCAAACAAGTGCTGGGAATGAGATCAGAGCTCTAATCTTCCTCCTGGCCTCTGAGGCTCGAGGATAAGGGGGCCAACACCATCTCTCACCATCTTACGCGCCTGTTAATTACTTCATTTCAAAAAAAAAAAAAAAAACACAGCTTGCTTTGCCTATTTTGCAATCACGGAGCCAAATTGGGGCGTGTTTATTAATTTAAGCTCCCGGAGTAATGTAATTACACGTAATGGGATAACTGTAATCTTATTGTAAGGTGAAGAAGAAAAAAAATCTGTAATAAAAAGCGGATATTTACTAAATCACCATAAGAAATTACATTAGTGAGTCTAAGCATTTGGGATGTATAACGGATTAGCTTCATTTTTTTTTTTTTTAAAGTAACCCCTAAGACCCCTGATTAAAGCAATAATGTGACTTCTTTGTGACTCTGTGTGTGTGTGTGTGTGTGTGTGGACAAGTGGGAGAAGATTTGTCTAATTTCTTCTTCTCTGTTCACTCAGTCTGGCCCACAGCAGCAGCAGCAGCAGCTCAGGAACAGGTTGCAGAGACAAGAAAAAGCACTCTGCCTCCCACTCACCAAACACCCCCTGATAGCCCGGAGAAGCAGTGGTTTAGCAGAGAGTCCCCAGCGTCATCGGATACCAATGCTAATAGCTGGTGGTCTTACAGGTGCTGTCCCAAGTGCGAGGGGACGCCGGGAGAAGAGTTTCAGTCTCCTCTGGTTACTAAGAGGGAGAGAAAAAAGATCATTACTGTCATGATATATAAGAGATTTCAACTTTACTATCTACTATCTACTTTTACAGCCTGTCTGATGTACTGGTGACCTGTCGCAGGTGTTTTTTGGGGGATAGGCCTCAACACACATGTGACCCTTAACTACACATGTGACACCCTGACTATGATCCTTCTCCTCTCTTATAAACATTAATGTAACGTATTGTCGTCAAAGTCATGTTTGCTTTGTCAGGTTAGATGATTTTTACGATAACAAATGTACTCTGAGCACTACTTAGACGTGACAGCTTTATTTGAAAAAGCCTGTTATCACTGTCATAAAGCGGCTATATTAATACTGTGATTAACTGATTTGTTTTTATGTGTCAATCTCGTGAGTTTGAACTCCCTGTAGGACTTAAATGAAGCAATAATAGAGACACTGAAAGTGACAAAAAAATGATGTGTTACATTAGGAATATGTCTCCTTTGATGTTTTTGGAAGGGCTAATTTCAATGTTACAATGAAGGCTGATTGAGCTCTAACATATATATATATACTGTCCATGCATATTTATGTTAAGATAAGACAAATATATTGTTGTTTTGAGAGGAAAATAATCATTAATTCAAGAACTAATCACCAAAAATCACCTTTGTGTGCAGTAATAATATATATTTTGTATATTTGTTTTGCTTTGTTGCCCTATTTGGCAAATATCACAGGACCTCAGAGTCTAATGTGGTATGGTAGATGATGATTTGTCTCCCCCTTAGGGTTATTAGCCATAGTGTCCCCTCTCTCTATTTCTCTCTCAAAGTGAAATGGATGTAGTTCAATGACTAAAAGCGCCATTATCCATGCAAATTTCTACCTAGCGCTAATGATTTTTATGTGACTCACTCATTAAAAATGCAGTTTGTTATTATACTTTTTGTAAAATCGCAATAAAAACCAAATCAACTCCCATCGCATCTCTGCTGCTGCTGCTGCTCTTGATTGGAAAATATAAGTAATCAAGATGTGAGTCGTTCTTTTTTTTCTTCTCCCCCTCCACACTCATTAATATGATCAACAGTTATCCCTCTCTCTATTCCACTAAAGCTAAAATGCTCCCCAGTGGATGGTTGGTGGGTCAGTGAAGGCTGAGGGCTATCAAAGCAGTGTATTAAAAGGAGCTCTTTGAAGCTTGTAAACCACGGTGCCCAGCAGGTCCACAACAGATAGACGCCTCTGATTGGTCAGTTGTGCGTGTGTTTTTTGCCAGATCGATCCGCGGAGCTGACATTCTGGAGCATCAAAGCTTTCAGCACACTAATCTGACTCCTCCTATGAGGGCAAGGGTTGTTTTTTATTATTTTCCTCTTTTTTTTCTCCTTTCTATGATATGCTTATACCTCAGAGGAGCTCCTACATGTTTATGATATGAGAGTTTCTAAAGGTTTGGAGAAAAAAAAAAGAAGGGGGGTGGAAACACATCGAAACGAAGCCCGGACACTATATTTATCAGCCAATAAATAATGCAAAACTATAGACTATAGACAGGGGAAGAGCAACAGAGAGTCACAGGGACATCCACTGGGCATACCATTGGCAGCAGAGGAGTGACACCGCAGAGATTCACACACCGCTGCTCCTCAAAGTCAGTCCCCCCCCCCTCCTCCTCCTTCTCCTCCTCTTCCTCCTCGCACTGTCTCCTGAGACCTGCGCCACATACACACTCATGAAAGGTGTGAAAATCTGATTTCCCAAAAAGGATCGGTAATTCTCTGTGAGGGTGGAAGCCACAATCAATAAATCATTGCTAAGTAGATTGTAAAGGAAAAAAAATTATTCCCTCTTGGTATCAGTGCATTAGGATTCTCCTGAGGATGGATGAGGGAAGATGGGAGTGTGAGACAATCTCAATAAAGATGAGGCAAATCATACCTTTGGCATTCATCTGGACTCTGGCAAGCAGCTGTCAGCAGGGTGAGGAAGTACCAGGAGAGTCGACTAATATCTGAAGGATTCATTGGGCCACCGAGTCCAGGAATGTCTGTAAAAAATGTACAAAACTAGTAGTATAATTAACTTTAAAACATGCATGAAAACAACCGTCTGGGTAAAGATTTAAACCTCTAACTCTGAGTTTAAAACAAATCATGAATGCTATTTTGGTCACATCTTACCCACAAGTATAGCCATTGGTGTAAAGTAATTAGGTTCATTTACTCAACTATGCTACTTATGTACAATGCAGAGGTAAACCTACTTCATTAGAGTAGTTGCATTTAATGCTGCTTTGTATTTCTACAGCACTACATTTTAGTAGTTTTATTTTTAGTGTATTTAGTTCAAAATCTTATAATAATGTTGGACTTCTAAATGTAGGATTTATATCTATTGATGTCTTTTTAAAACATGAATGAAAACAATCTTCTGGGTAATTTTAATGTTAAGATTTAAACCTCTCACTGCGAGTTTCAAACAAATCATAAATGCCTATTTTGGTCATCACATCATGTATATATTACCCCTACAATATAACGATTAATGTAAAGTAATTAGGTGCACTTATTCAACTATGCTACTTATGTACAATTCAGAGGTAAACCTACTTAATTTGCTTTTACTTTTGGTGTATTTTGTTAAATATCTTACAATAAAGTTGGAGTTATATCTATTAATGTTTATATTTAGGTGCTGCTACTTTTACTCAGTAATGTTAGAATTAATATACTTTACTCTAAGATGTAAGACTGATGCTGATGCTGATGATACAACAATATAGATGAGTGTATTTACTTTACCTCTTAATATGTAAATCTCAGGAACATTGCACATGTATATATCTCAGATTTTCTGCACATTTATTTATTTTATCTGTATGAGCATAAATCTCAGGAATATTCACATATATATTCAATCTGAGGAACCTCTGCATATTGCACATTTATATATTGCAGATGTATTTATACAAAGATCCACTTTACTGCATATAGTATTTTATGTTCTATTTTGTCTTATTTATTGTTGATTCTATTTTTAGTACACTTTCTCCCATATGCTGCCACTTTTACTTTGTACTGTTGAATTTCTCCCAAGGGGGATCAGTAAAGATATCTAACTATGGTACTAATGTACAATACAGAGGTATGCCTACTTAACTTGAGTGTTTTCATCTAATGCACTATATATATATACTTGTTAAATATCTTACAATAATGATGGACTTTTAATGCAGGACTTATATCTATTGATGTTTACATATAGGTGCTGCTACTCAGTGATGTAAGTATTCAGATAATTTACTTTAAAACAATGTAAAGGGCTGCGTTCAAAATTCAAAATCCTATATTAGTAAAAGGATTACAGAATTATCACCAATTAGTACTAGAGTAAAATTACTCATTATGCAGCATTATTACCTCTGTGAGTGTATTATATATTGCATAATGTTATTTTTTACAGCTACATTAATGTATAAGCAGCATTTTGACACTGTAGGTGGTTGGGAGCTGTTTGAAATGACTTAATGCCTTTGCAGTTAATCAAATGATGTACTATTTCTTTGTATTTCATCAAATGATGTAATATTTCTGCATGTAAAGCTTTCAGATACATGTGGTAGAGTGGGAAGTATGATAATTAAATAAAAATGTAGTAGACAATAAGTGTAATATAGCATAAAATAAAAATACTCAAAGTAAAGTAGTACCCTTAAAAGTACTCAAAATAAATTGAGTTACTTTAAACCATTGATTTCACCAAAAATAGGCTAGTTAATGGACCTGAATAGTTCTTCCACTGCAGCCATAAACTGATATATATAATCCACTTAGGGGGGAATTAATTTAGTATTTGGCACCTGTTCAAAGTTATTGGAGTTGTAATAAAACCTTTCTGGATATATGATTTGTAGTTTAGAGAATAATATCGTGTAATTGAAGCAGTTTAGGACATTGTAAGTTTAAAGACAATAAGCTTAAATCCTCCGAGAAGAAACAGAGCTAGCTTAATTAAAATGAACGGTCAGTTAGTAAGAAATATAGACCAAAAACGATTTAAAAACAGGCAAAAAATACATTTAAATGCGTTGAAACTTTAGGAAAACATAAATACAACGCCGACAAACATTTTTTAACTCTTACCTGTACTTATTTTGTTAATTTGGGTATTTAAATTCACCTTTTTTTCTGTTTAATCGGTTGAGTTCCACCGCTGTCAGGAAGACCACATTACCCATAATTCCTCACGGTTCCGCCCCAGTCACGTGATTGAACTCATGACAGGCTGCTGCAGGCTTCCGACAACAAACATCACATCGTTGTTTTAAACCCAGGCCTTTTTGACATTATAAATAAAACCTAAAAGCGATATTGTGCGTTTTTAAACATGCAGTAAAATATTTTGACGATTATTTTTTTGGATATATTTATTAACAATGGCGGAAGTAGAGGAGCAGGTAAGCATAGCAGGCTAACACTAGCTGCTGTAATGTTGATGTTTTTATATGTTGATGCATCAAAAACATATGTGAAATGCAGTCGTTGAATATTGTCAGCTGATTTTTGGTTTAATTAAGCTTGTTATTTAGCATTTATTCCCGATCTGTTGCATAGAATATAGATTATATTGATGTGTGTGTACATGACTAAACAAATATTGTACAATAATGTTAAATTATAGTTAAATAATACTCATACATGACACAACATCCAGATGTCTCACAGCTGCTATCGTTTGTGTTTTAGAGTTATTAATAGCACCTCTTGTTAGACTGATTAAAGCTTTTCTATTTTCATTCAGGCCAGAAAACCTAGTGAGGAATTCACAGATGAATCTGAGGTAAGAAAACATTTTAGTAGTGTGTTTATGTACTTACAGTATACAATAAGTATATAGATTCTAAATAACAGCATAAAGTAATTAATGTATGATGTTAATAGCTGAAAAGGCAATGCTTATATATGCCTATCCTACATAAAATCCCACATTAAAATGAAGCTACACCCACCAAAAAAATGATAAATAAAATGAGAGAAAAAGAAACAAAAAGAAAAAAAGAGGAGACTATTTCAATGTGTAACTCTCAAAAATGGTCCTATAAGCCCAAAAACAGAAATACATACTCTTTTTTTTTTGGCTTTACTTACAAACATCTCTGAAACCATATTTACACTCCTGTACTGAAAATGATCTTTGTACCAGCTCCGGCAGTGACTTTACTTTAGTTCTGTACATTATTTGCATTATTTTAAAATAAACCAGGTCATTGAATTTTAAAACATCACTAACAATAATTAGTGCTCATCTCAAAATGTCTATAAAAATAGCAATTTATTATATATATATATATATATATATATAGTGGGAAGAATCGGCTCCTGAAAGTGTCTCGCAGTTGCACCAGCTCGTCCATCAACAGTAACATATTGTCAATGTCAGGGCTGTGTCCAGTCCTGTCAAGCATTGATGGTTTCTGAACTCAAATAAAGATCCCTGCTTACTGAAAGGACCATAATATATAACCAGCCTTTATCAACACAGCTTGATCCCAGAAGAATCTTTGTCAGGTTGCGAGAGGCGTCAAACACTCATGAATTACAGATAGCTTTCCACATCCATCAATATTATGACTGAGCTTCTTGCATGTTACAGTACACCTGTGCTTCTGAGAATCACAGCAGGCTAAATAAAATATAGCTCTACACATCAACCTGGCAGGAAGGAGAGTTTGTGTTTTGTTTTTTTGTTTTTTTTCTAGGAAGTGGAGAGTAGAATGAAAGGGAAAGGCTGCTTGAATCTCCCATTAAAAAAAAAATGTTAAAAATTAGCAAAAGGAAAAATCCAATCCTGTAAAGACGATGACATAATTTTTTTCTATCTGTGCACAGTGTGTTCAGTCCTGTAGAGCATTCACAGACAAACAAACACCTGCGACTGTGGGATGAGAGTCTCCTGCAAGCAGCTGAAGCAATATTCCTTTAATTAGGCAAAAGTACCACACAACAATGCCAGTAAAAGTCCTGCATGAAATACCCTACTAGCTTGCTGCAGTATGCAGTATTACAGTAAAAGTACTGCAGTATTATGAGTGATGTAGTATGCAGTATTACAGTAAAAGTACTGCAGTATTATAGTGATGTAGTATGCAGTATTACAGTAAAAGTACTGCAGTATTATGAGTGATGTAGTATGCAGTATTACAGTAAAAGTACTGCAGTATTATGAGTGATGTAGTATGCAGTATTACAGTAAAAGTACTGCAGTATTATGAGTGATGCAGTATGCAGTATTACAGTAAAAGTACTGCAGTATTATGAGTGATGTAGTATGCAGTATTACAGTAAAAGTACTGCAGTATTATAGTGATGTAGTATGCAGTATTACAGTAAAAGTACTGCAGTATTATGAGTGATGTAGTATGCAGTATTACAGTAAAAGTACTGCAGTATTATGAGTGATGTAGTATGCAGTATTACAGTAAAAGTAGTGATATATTATTATATATGACATCATTAGATTATTAATAGTGAAGCATCAGTGTTAGAGCAGCATGTTACTGTTGTAGCTGCTGGAGGTGGAGCTAGTTTATACTACTTTATATACAGTTAGCTAGTTTATACTACTTTATATACAGTTAGCTAGTTTACTCTACTTTATATACAGTTAGCTAGTTTATACTACTTTATATACAGTTAGCTAGTTTATACTACTTTATATACAGTTAGCTAGTTTACACTACTTTATATACAGTTAGCTAGTTTATACTACTTTATATACAGTTAGCTAGTTTATACTACTTTATATACAGTTAGCTAGTTTATACTACTTTATATACAGTTAGCTAGTTTATACTACTTTATATACAGTTAGCTAGTTTACACTACTTTATATACAGTTAGCTAGTTTATACTACTTTATATACAGTTAGCTAGTTTACTCTACTTTATATACAGTTAGCTAGTTTATACTACTTTATATACAGTTAGCTAGTTTACACTACTTTATATACAGTTAGCTAGTTTACACTACTTTATATACAGTTAGCTAGTTTAGTGCAGTGGTTCCCAACCTCCGAAGGGTCAGCAGATAAAACTTAAACACACTGATTCACAAATGTGTTTTCAGTTTTTGGACTTTTTCTCTAATCTTTGATTTTTGCTGAAATATTGGATCATTTGAACATTTATTGAAATGAAACCATGTGAGAAGTTTAGAGGGAAAAATCAGTATTTGGTGGAGCTGTTAACAACTCATAGACATCTGAAATGTGAGCCTGACTACACACTGCTTTTTAGTTTCATTTTTAACAATGTGTTGTATTTTAAAAGCTTGTTATATTATCCATTGAGTCAAATCTTCATCTGAAAAGTAACTAAAGCTGTTAAATAAACATAATGAAGTAGAAAGTACAATATTTCCCTCTGAGATGTAGAAAGTACCATCACATGGAAATACTACAGTAAAGTACAAATACCTCTAAATTGTAAATGTACTTAGTTACTTTCCACCACTGCTGCTATTTTTATTTACTTTATTTACAATATACCATTTCATGCCTGCTGCTGTTACGTGTTTGATAGCAGCCCTGCAGGATAAAGGCAGTGGGGGTATGTGTGCTCTTCTTTCAGCTACTCACAGAAGAAATTAGCCGGATAACAACTGCGGATCTCGTAAGTCAGAGGCCTGCTCATCTCCGGCTTTGTAATTTGACCATACTCATCCATATATAATGACATAATGCAGTAAAAAGCCTTGTTGTGAATATAGGTGTTGTTTTTGATGCCTGATGCCTCATCTAAAAGGAATAGGTTTCATTTTATCTTTGGAGTACGGCGGATCAAATCCTGAGCTGCACATAATAACACTACAGTAATAGACATATTGCACTTCCTCTTCCTCAATTTAGCGCTGAAACAAAGTAATCCAATTTCTGTGTGGGAAAACTCATTCTGCAGAGATGGGAGAGAGTCAGTGCTGTAGTGATAACTGTAACACTAAGCTGAGTTTCCTTCTCAATCCTAACTTTATTTTAAGTGAGGAGGATTCAGTCTTTTTTTAAGGGGAGTAGTTTGTGAGCTCAAAATATGCTTTTTTTTTTTATAGCAGCTGTGCTCCCAAAAAGCATGCATAGTTTTTAAGTTAGAAAATCATTGTGGTGGATGGAGGTTTGGGTTTATTAGTTTCTTAACATGTAGGGAGACACTTCGTCCTGATGTCTGGCCTTTAAGGATCAGCTTTTCCTGTTCATACCAGGCGGGGAGTTCTGGTCCTCTGAAATGAGGCCAACGCGGAAGTAACTTAGAGCTGCATTCTATCAAAAGGCCACCAGGGGGCGACCGTCTCTATACAAGTCAATGGAGAATTCACCAACTTCTCACTTGATTTCTAACCTCACTAAACGTTTTCAAAATGTGTTTATGGTCTCAATCGCTAGTTTAAAGCCTTCTTCAATGCAGTATGATGTTCATTTGGGACATTTTGGCCTCCCTGATTTTATATGTGATGATAAAGCAGGGTATGCATTAGGGCGTGGCTACGTCCTGATTGACATGTTGATTGCCCAATGTCCTCCATATCCAGCCTTCGCAACCATAGCAACCTCCCCGCTCCGCCCATGGCTCCGCCTCATGCCCATATAAGTAGAATCAGTGTTTTTATTTTTCCCAGCATGCACCTGAAATTTTCAAGATGGCGCTGCCTAGATTCAAAACTATTGGCTTCCGAGCAGCAGTCCACAAACCAATGGGTGATGTCACGGATGTTACATCCATTTCTTTTATACAGTCTATGGTTCATACTGACCATCAGAAGATCTATTCATAATGTATTTACAATGTAAGTGATGGGGGACAAAATCCACAATCCTCATTCTGTGCAAAAATAATGTATTTAAACATTTATTTGAAGCTAATATAAAGCTTCAACCGTCCAAATGAGTCAAATCACGTTGATATATTTTAACGTTGCAGTCTTTTAGAGCCACTGCAGCTGAACAGGAAAGCACAGAGGGAATTTTTAACTAAAAAGTGAGTAAGTAAGTGTGGGAAATATCCACTTTATATGAATCACTCAGACTGCTGAAGCCTCATTTTATCTTCAGATAAACTCTAAATGTTTTTGCTTTAAATGAGGACTGTGGATTTCATCTCTTATCACTTATACTGAAAGCACATTTGCAGAGGATCCTTTAATGATTAATATATATAGCTACTTGATTATTGCTTTAAATCAGGCTTTTTAATCTACATTTGTAACCAGTGTTCTCCTCCTTGTGTATTTGAGGAACGTTATCCTTGAAGTGAACGGCCTGTTGTTGCATCTCCGACTGCCAATAGGCAAAGAATATGGCAGAAAAATGGCTCCAACACAAAGGGGCCGAGCTCAGTAGTTGACAAAACAAAGGGCAACTTACAAGAGATGGCAAAAGTTTTTGAAAATGAGTAGTTTCTCTCCAGGGATGAAGTTTGCCTTTTTGTTGTTTGATACGGCTTTGAAACCCGTGACAAATGCCCTCGCATCAGAAATCTCACAACCAGAATACACAGGAAATAGCCTAGATATGGCATTGTTGAGTGGGGAAGGATTGTTTTTGAAAATAACATTTTTTCCACGCTATTGTCCCCCACCTCTAACCCAGTAGCACATAATGGCAGACAATGTTTTGAGTTGATGCACCCTCTGGGCAGCCACAGACTGTGCAGCATTGGTTAGAAACTGAATTATGAGTAATATTCAGGCTGTGACTGGCCGCAAATGTCGGCTCTATACGCTGCAGAGCGTTACACAGTAGAATACCTTAAGTCGTCTTTATGAAAAAGACCACATACATATATTTGATTGGGGGATGAACGCTCATGAAAAAATAGACTTTATTCTGTATTTCACGCAAAGGTAATGGAGATTTATCTTGTACACACATGCAGACATATTTCTGTCAAGTGTCGATGCTTTAAGACTTTTACAATACTGCATATTTAACCCTCCTGTTGTCCTCGAGTTAAGGAAGGAAGGGAGGAAAGGAGGAAGGGGGGAAAGGAGGAAGGGAGGAAGGAGGAAGATAGGAGGGAGGGAGAGAGAGAGAGAGAAAGGAGAAGAGGCATGGAGGGAGAAAGGAAAAGAGGCATGGAGGCAGAAGGAAGGAAAGTAGGAAGGAAGGAAGAAAAGGAAAGGAAGGAAGGAAGGATGTAGGAAAGAAGAAAGGAAGGAAGGGGGATGGAGGAAGGAAAAAGGAAGGGTGGAAAGAGAGGAAGGAAAAGAAGAGAGAAGGAGGAAGGAAGAAAGGAAGGAAAGAAGGTAGGAGGGAGGGAGAGAGAAAGGAAAAGAGGCATGGAGGGAGAAAGGAAGAGAGGGACAAGGAAGGAAGGGAGGAAGAAGGGAGGAAAGGAAAGGAAGGAAGTACATAGGAAAGGAAAAAAGAGAGAAGAAGGAAGGAAAGGAGGAAGGAAGGGGGGAAGGTAGGAGGGAGGGAGAGAGAAAGGAGAAGAAGCATGGAGGGAGAAAGGAAAAGAGGCATGGAGGAAGAAGTAAGGAAAGTAGGAAGGAAGGAAGGAAGGATGTAGGAAAGGAAGGAAGGGGGATGGAGGAAGGAAAAAGGAAGGGTGGAAAGAGAGGAAGGAAAAGAAGAGAGAAGGAGGAAGGGAGGAAGAAGGATGGAAGGGTAGGAGGGAGGGAGAGAGAAAGGAAAAGAGGCATGGAGGGAGAAAGGAAAAGAGGAAGAGAGTAGGAAGGAAGGAAGGGAGGGAGGAAAGGAAAGGAGGGAAGGATGTAGGAAAGAAGAAAGGAAAGAAAGGGGATGGAGGAAGGAAAAAGGAAGGGTGGAAAGAGACGAAGGGAAAAAAGAGAGAAGAAGGAAGGAAGAAAGGAAGAAGGAAGGAAGGAACAGTCAAAACAGACTGGGTCATTTTGACCCAGGAGGACGACACGAAGGTTAAAACATATTTTTGAATTGACTGACCCTTTTTATATTTCTACATGAAGGTTTTATCAATGATTTTCTTTCTTTCTTTTCTCCTCTCAGCTGTTCTATCTATCCCTAACCCTTTTTGTAGCAACTCTTTTAAAGTCTGACCCTTCTTTTCTTTTCTTGTGCAGGAGGAGGACAGCGAGGAGGAGCCCAAGCTGAAATACGAGCGTCTCTCCAACGGTGTGACAGAAATCCTGCAGAAGGACGCGGCCAGCTGCATGACCGTCCATGACAAGGTAACGGTTACTAACGGTTACTAGCGGTTACTAACGGTTACGATCCGACGCCCAGCGCAGACTCCACGTTGTTTATTATCAACACATTTCAGTCGTGTCCTCATCAAAGTTGAAGAAAGAAGGAAGGAAGGAAGGAAGGAAGGAAGGAAGGAAGGAAGGAAGGAAGGAAGGAAGGGGGTATGGAAGGAAGGAAGGAAGGGAGGGAGGGAGGGAGGAAGGAAGGAAGGGAGGAAGGTAGGAAGGGAGGAAAGGAAGGACGCGGCCAGCTGCATGACCGTCCATGACAAGGTAACGGTTACTAACGGTTACTAATGGTTACTAACGGTGACGACCCGACACCCAGCGCAGACTCCACGTTGTTTATTATCAACACATTTCAGTCGTATCCTCTTCAAAGTTGAAGGGAGGGAGGAAAGAAAGAAGGAAGGGAGGAAGGAAGGGAGGAAGGAAGGGAGGAAGGAAGGGAGGGAGGAAGGAAGGGATGAAGGAAAGGAAGGTAGGAGGGACGGAGAGAGAAAGGAGAAGAGGCATGGAGGGAGAAAAGAAAAGAGGAAGAAGGAAGGGAGGAAAGGAAGAAGGAAGAAGGAAAGAAAGGAGGAAGGAAGGTAGGAGGGAGGGAGAGAGAAATGAGAAGAGGCATGGAGGGAGAAAGGAAAAGAGGAAGAAAGAAAGGAAGGAAGGAAGGAAAGGAAGGACACGGCCAGCTGCATGACCGTCCACGACAAGGTAACGGTTACGACCCGTGTCCTCTTCAAAGTAGTTTTTCATCTGTAAAGGCAGGCCATCCTTTTCTCACCTCCTCTTCCTCTCAGGGAGGTTCATCTAAAGGCAGCAGAGCCCCGATTGTCTTCTCCTCTTTTTTTTTATTCCCACTCTCACTTCTTTTTTTAGTCCTTTCCTGGTTATTTTTAGGAAGCAGGCGAATATTGATAGAGAGATGGTTAATCGACATGGCAACAGTGGCACACCTGAGAGACCTGAGTTTCTTTCTTTCTTTCTTTCTTTCATCGTCATCCTTTTCTTTCTTTCTCTTTCTTTCTTTTTCTTTCTCTTTCTTTCTTTCCTTCTTTCTTTCTTTCTTTCTTTCTCTTTCTTCATCATCCTTTTCTTTCTTTCTTTCTTTCTTTGTCATCCTTTCTTTCTTTCTTTCTTTCAGTTTAGTTTCTTTCTTTCTTTGTCATCTTTTTTTTTTTCTTTCTTTCTTTCTTTCTTTTTCTTTCTTTCTTGTACCATCATCCTTTTTTTTCTTTCTTTCTTTCTTTCTTTTTCTTTCTTTCTTGTACCATCATCCTTTTCTTTCTCTACCATCCTTTCTTTCTCTACCATCCTTTCTTTCTTTCTTCTTTCTTTCTTTCATTCTTTCTTTGCCATCCTTTCCTTCTTTCTTTCTTTCTTTCTTTCTTTCTTTCTTTCTTTCTTTCTGTCTTTCTCAACCTTCTTTGTCTGTCATCCTTTTCTTTCTTTCAGTTTAGTTACTTTCTTTCTTTCTTTTTCTTTTTCTTTCTTTTAGTGTTGATAGTTTTCTCATGGAGACGATTAATCGTCACGGCAACGGTGTCACACCTGATCGACAGTCTCATGTCTTCATCTGATGTTTTATGAACTATTGATTTTCATTTATTTATTTTTACTTTGAGCATCCACCCCCCCACCCCCCCTCCTCCTCCTCTCCTCCTCCTCCTCTTCTTCTTTCTTCCTCCTCTTTTTAAAAACTGCAACCTTGCTACAGTGTGAGACGTTGCTTTGCTGAAACTCTAAATTTGATCTGACTTGGGTTTTCGGTCTGGTCAGACAAGCCCTCCCATCCCTCCCGACACTTACACCCCCCCCCCCACCCCTCCTACCCCTCCTACCCCCTCCCACCCCTCCGTCACCTCCATCGTGGCAAACTCCCACCACCTTAAACCCACCGACAGCAGCACACGTTGCCTCAT
>NC_070598.1:4901042-4941151 GCF_027409825.1 Scomber japonicus | reverse complement strand
GAAGAAGGAAGGAAAGAAGGACAGAGGAAGGAAGGAAGGGAGGAAGAATGAAGGAAGGGAGGAAAGGAAAGGAAAGAAGGGAGGGAGGAAGAAGGAAGGAAGGGAGGAAAGGAAAGGAAAGAAGGAAGATGGGAGGGAGAAAGGAGGAAGAGGAAGGGAGGGAGAAGGACAGAGGAAGGGAGGAAGGAAAGAAAGGGGGATGGAGGAAGGGAAGAAGGAAGGAAGGAAGAAGGAAGGGTGGGAGGGAGAAAGGAAGGAAGGAAAGGAGAAAGAAGGAAGGAAAGGAGGGAGGAAGAAGAAAGAAGGAACAGTCAAAACAGACAAAGCTTAATTTTCTCTCTCTCTCTTTCAGGCTCTAGAGATTTGCCAGCAGAGGAACTTCGTAGAGGAAACCGTCTTCCTGCTCAGTCAGTCGATATTTAACGTCTCCTTACTACGTCTTCACTTCCTGTTAAATATGTCATTTAAACTTAACCCAGCGTATTTTAATTTCCAGGCAGGATGGGGAACTGCAGACGAGCCCTGCAGATGATCATGGAGGAGCTGGCCGACGTGGACAAAGCCATCGAGTTCGCCAAAGAGCAAGACGACGCCGAGCTCTGGGAAGATCTCATCTCGTACTCTATCGACAAACCACGTACGAAAAAAAAACTAAACATCTACTTCCTGTTTTATTATTATCCTCTCTTTTATTATATGACTTTTATTTTGGCGTCCACAGCTGAGTAATATTCCTGTTCCTTCTTTCCTCCCTTCCTTCCTTCCTTCCTTCATCCTCCCTTCCTTCCTTCCTTCCGTCTGTCCTTCCTCCATCCCCCTTCCTCCCTTCCTTCCTTCCTTCCTTCATCCTCCCTTCCTTCCTTCCTTCCGTCTGTCCTTCCTCCATCCCCCTTCCTTCCTTCCTTCCTTCCTCCTTCTCTCTTTCTTTCCTTCCTCTCTTTCCTCCCTTCCACCTTTCGTCTGTCCTTCTTTCCTTCCTTCCTCCATTCATATTTTCCTTTCTCCCTCCCTCCTTCCTTCCTTCCTTCTTTCCTCCCTCCCTCCCTCCCTCCTACCTTCCTTCCTACCTACCTTCCTTTCTACCTACCTTCCTTCCTTCCTTCTTTCCTTCCTTCCTTCCTTCCTCCCTACTGAAATGAAAAATATGAAAAAAAAAAATCTACTTCCTCTTTTATTATTATCCTTTCTTTTATAATATGTCTTTTATTTTGGCGTCCTCAGCGTTCATCACCGGCCTCCTCAATAATATCGGAACCCACGTGGATCCGATCCTGCTCATCCATCGCATTAAAGAAGGCATGGAGATCCCGAACCTCCGAGACTCACTAGTGAAAATCCTGCAGGACTACAATCTGCAGGTTAGAAATGTTTTAAATAATAAAATATACTATCTGACGTTTTTCTAACTTGAAATCTTTATGATGCCATTATTTCTTCTTCTTCTTCTTCTTCTTCTTCCTTCCGTCTGTCCTTCCTCCTTCTCTCTTTCTTTCCTTCCTCTCTTTCCTCCCTTCCTTCCTTCCTCCCGTCCTTCCTTTCTTCCTTCCTTCCTTCCATCTGTCCTTCTTTCCTCCCTCCTTCTCTCTTTCTTTCCTTCTTCTCTTTCCTCCCTTCCTTCCTTCCTTCCTTCCTTCCGTCTGACCTTCCTTCCTCCCTCCTTCTCTCTTTCTTTCCCTTCCCATTACCTTCCTTCTTTCCTTCCTTCCTTCCTCCCTTCCTATTTTCCTTTCTCCCTCCCTCCTTCCTTCCTTCCTTCCTTCCTTCTTTCCTTCCTTCCTTCCTTCCTTCCTTCCTCCCTCCTTTCCTTTCTCCCTCCCTCCATCCCTTCCTTCCGTCCTTCTGTCTGTCCTTCTTTCCTCCCTCCTTCTCTCTTTCTTTCCTTCCCATTACCTTCCTTCTTTCCTTCCTCCCTCCCTCCCTCCCTCCCTTCCTTCCTTCCTTCCTTCCTACTAATAACTGTATGTCTAAATCTTAACGAACATTGACCTCTGCAACTAAGAACTTGATGATTTTTAGATTGGGACATTTTCCCCACTTACATCAATTAACCCAATGAATGAGCAGGTTGCTATGGTTACTAACCATCTTCTGTTTCCTTGCCCTGTCAGATTCTGCTGAGGGAAGGATGTAAGAAGATCCTGGTGGCCGACTCGCTCTCTCTGCTTCAGAAGATGCACCGAACGCAGATGAGAGGAGTCAGAGTCGATGGTGGGTGTGAGGGGGGGGGGGGGGGGGGGGGGAGGACTGTTTTATTCTAATATAACTCTGTCTGTCTGCTTAATTTATATACAGTACAAGATTAACTCCTTATTGTGTAAATCCCAGGAACATTGCACACATGTATATAATCTCAGGAGTTTCTGCATATTACACATTTATATATATTGCATTTACTGTATATAGTGTTTTACTTTATTTATTTATTTTATCACTTTCACCCTTACTCTGCTACTTTTCTCAGTATCTCATCATATCTTATTTTTCTTTTCAGAGGAGAACATTTGTGAATCCTGTCATGCTACCATATTACCATCAGGTGAGTCACATGTACAGTTATATCCAAATATAGTTTTGGTTTTTTTTGCATTTGAGAGGCGTTAGCTGCTTATGCTAATGCTAATGCTAATGCTTGGTGCTTGTGTTTCAGATATGGCCAAAGCCTTCAGCGTGGTCGTGTTTCACTGCAGACACATGTTTCATAAAGAATGTCTACCGTCCGCAGGAACAGTAAGAAACTTCTCTAGAGTCACATCTCATTATTTCCTTTTATGCACGATTAACCCTCCTGTTGTCCTCAGGTGAAGGAAGGAAGGAAGGAAGGAAGGGAGGAAGGAAGGAAGGGAGGAAGGAAGGAAGGAAGGAAAACAGTAGGGAGGGAGGAAAGGAGGAAGAAAGGGGGCGGGGGGAGGAAGGAAGAAAGGAAGGAAGGAAAGGAGGAAGGAAGGGGGAAGGAAAGGAATAGGGAGGGAGGGAGGAAGGAAGGAAGGAAGGAAGGAAAAGAGTAGGGAGGGAGGAAAAGAGGAAGGAAGGAAGGAAGGAAAGGAGTAAGGAGGGAGGGAGGAAGAAAAGGGGGAAGGAAGGAAGGAACGAAGGAAGGAAAAGAATAGGGAGGGAGGAAAGGAAGGAGGAAGGAAAAGAGTAGGGAGGGAGGAAGGAAGGAAAGAAAGGAAGAAAGAAGGAAGGAAAGGAGGCAGGAACAGAGGAAAGAAGGAAGGAAAGGAAGGAAGGAAGGAAGGAAAGAATTATGGAAGGAGGGGAAGAACGAAGGAAACATTGAAGAAACAGGAAGAAGGGAAGGAAGGAAAGAAGGAACAGTCAAAAGAGAGATGGGGTCAATTTGACCCGAGAGGACGACAGGAGGGTTAAGTATATCTATCTACTAACCCCGACTCTCTCTCTTGATAATCCTGCAACTTTTTCTTCTTCCCTGTCTCAGATTCCTGGCGTGCAGTTCTGCAACATCTGCAGTGCGAAGAAGCGCGGGCCAGGAAGTGGAATCCTGGAGATGAAAAAGTAACTCGCAGCATTTATTATTAATGCTTTTTATCCTTTTTCCCCTGTTGCCCCCCTTGCCCCCCCTTGCCCCCCCCTTCCTCCCCCCACCGCGACTGTCAGTGCACTGATCGATGAATATCACTTTCCCTCCTCTCAGTCACTGAACTGTACAAAAATGCAAAACCTTTCTATCGGATTGTCTCTGTATATTTACCTCCAACGACTGTAAAGTGTTGCCTGTTCTGCTTTGCCGCTAATGTGATTTCTGTTGATGAAATGTTGAAATGTTGAAATGTTGAAATGTGCAACGTCTGAAAAATAAAAACTTCACCAAAAACTCTTGTATGAATGTTTCTATGACTCAGTGGAAGTGAATCCAAGTTAGTTTAATGTAATTTAAGAGTTGGTTTAAAGCTGTTTAGACAAGATCAGTTTAAATATATATTTTATTAACCCTCCTGTTGTCCTTGAGTCAAGGGAGGAAGAAGGGAGGAAGGAAGGAAAGAAGGGAGGGAGGAAGAAGGGATGACGGAAAGGAGGAAGAAGGGTGGAAGGAAAGAAGGAAAGGGAGAGGGAGAGAGAAAGGAAAAGAGGAAGGGAGCAAGGAAGGAAAGAAGGACAGAGGAAAGAAGGAAGGGGGAGGGAGGGAGGGAGAAAAGGAAGGGAGGAAAGAAGGACAGAGGAAAGAAGGAAGGTAGGGGGAGGAAAGAAAGAGAAGGAGGGAGGAAGGAAAGAAAGGGGACGAAGGAAGGAAGGAAAGGAAAAGAGGAAGGAAGGAAAGAAGGAAGGTAGGGGGAGGAAAGAAAGAAGGAGCGAGGAAGGAAGGAAATAAATACAGAAGGAGGGATGGAGAAAAGAGAGAGGAAGGAAAGAAAGAGAGAAGGCAGAGTCAAAACTGACGGGGTCAATTTGACCCGGGAGGACGACACAAAGGTTGAAAGGTTTGATTTGTGATGTATAAATGTAACATTTAACCCTCCTGTCGTCCTCCCGGGTCAAATTGACCCCGTCTCTTTTGACTGTTACTTCTTTCCTCCCTCTTTCTTTAATTTTTCCTTTCTTTGCTCCCTCCTCCTTCCATACTTCCTTCCTCCCTCCCTCCTTATTCCTTTCCTTTCTTCCTGCCTTCCTTCCTTCCTCCTTTCCTTCCTTCCTTACTCCTTTCTTTCCTTCCTTCCTTCCTTCCTTCCTCCCCCCTTACCCCTTTCCTTCCATCCTCCTTTCCTTCCTTCCTTGGCCTGAGGACAACAGGAGGGTTAAATAATTAAGCCAAAGTGAGAGGAAATTACTCTACATTGGGGGGGACGAAAAGACACACATGGGATTCAAAGTCTGAAAGAAAAAGAGATTAAATGAACTCAAATTAAATTACCCCGTGTCTTTAAACAGGTCAAGGAAGTTTTCAATGAAGCTAAATATACACAGGATGAAGTGTAAACTAAAGAAGATAAAACCTCTTAGCAGGTCTGTAGTCGCACCATGTGGAGGTGAAAGAGAACGCATGATGTCTTTAACCCTCCTGTTGTCCTCGAGTCGAGGAAGAAGGAAGGAAGGGGAGAAGAAGGAAGGAAGTGAGGGAGGAAGGAAGGGAGGGAGGAAAGGAAGGAAGGACAGAGGAAGGAAGGAAGGTAGGAGGGAGGGAGGAAGGTAGGGGGGAGGAAAGAAAGAGAGAAGCAGGGAGGAAGGAAAGGAAGGAAGGAAGGAAGGAAGGAGGGAGGCAGGAAGGAAAGAATGAGGGAGGGAAAGAAGGAGGGAGGGAGGAAGGAAGGCAAGAAGGAAAGGAGGAAAGAAAGAGAGAAGGAGGTAGGGAGGACAGAAGGAACAGTCAAAACAGACGGGGTCAATTTGACCCAGTTGGACGACACAAGGCTCGAGTGTACTAAGTGAACTCAATCAGGACAATTAGGAGGAAGTCAAAGGATGAACTGAACATCCAATTAGTGAGACGGAAAGGAGTAGAAAGGCAGTGAGGTAAGAGGGGGAAATAAAGTGGAATAAATGAAAGAAAAATAGTACTTAACATTCCCTTTAATATGCAAAATCTGAAACCACTGTCCACTTCATTTGAATAGGAAAATGGTCTCAGACAGTATAAACTACATTACATATACAGTAAATGAAAATGTGATTATCATAACTCACTCAAAATGTTCCTTGAAAAATAAAAATAAAATGCAATAAAATAGAAATTCAGACAGTTTTAGACCATGTTGTTGTCCTTTACAAATGAAATGATTCCTCTCATATCATATTAAAGTTTGACAGTGTGTGCAGAAGTCAGTCAGTTTAATGTATTATATGTGTATTATTCGTCCCTAACAAGTAAGATACATCAATATAAGTCTTCTTTTTATCTTTCTTGACAAAAAACAGCTACAAATGATCATATACAGAATATCTTTTTTTTTTCATTTGTGAAAACCGTAAAGTTCTGCTTTTAATCTGAAATGTGCTTTTATGAACATGAAATTAGGTCAATAAAAATAAAATTTGTGTAACACATAGCTGCTTATTTAGATGAAAACTTATCATCTGGTTTTCTAAGAGTATATATTTCCAAAATAATATTTAAAAAAAAACAGGCATACATAGTTTTAACAGCCTTTGCATTAGAGAAAAAATTAAATCAGTGTGCTGTTTGACCTTACATGCTTTTTATCTGAAATTTGCTTTTATGATTATGAAATTTAGCCAATAAAACTAGCTAATCTGATATTCATAGAGTATACATTTCCAAAGAATATATAAAATTATCATCAATATGGTTGCTAGTAAAATACACATTATTATTATCAGGGTTTTATTATTATCATAAATGGGCTAAAACAAGACAGGATTTTCAGAGCAGCTATAATAAGATTTACAACTTCAATTAATATATTTTCTTAATTTAAAAATATATATATATATATATATTAGCTGTGTGAAATCTGTGAAAACAAACTCTACTCTTAGTTTGTGCGTGTGGGCCTTATTATTTTCTTACCACCCGCATTCCGCTAAGACCCGCCCTCCTCTTCTTCTGATTGGCTGGACCTCCGTGACCCGCAAGCTCAACCAATCAGAAGTAGAGATAGGGGGCGGGTCCATTGCAGAATACGGGTGTGCCAAAAAAAAGTGTGGCCTGGAGGCGCTACTACATTACATCACATCCGCTGTTTCCCCTTCCGGAAGTACAGTTAATTTTTATTCACAGGCAGAGAGAGAGGAGAAAAAAACAGAAAAAAACAGCTGTTGTTGGGGGAAAAAAAGAAAACATCAAAGTGAGTTTAATTCACGGCTATATCTTACCTTTTTACCTTCTCGCTGACACTAATATGGAGAAGACTATAACTCTGTAAAAGCTTTGACGTCTCGCTGTTTTCACTTCATTTGTTGCGAGTTGGCTGCAGCTAGCCTGTTAGCTCCCATCTCAGCGAGCTACCTCACCATTTCTGACTGCTAATACTGACAACAATCTGCAGTCAAGTCCGACAACAGATAAGATAATCGATAATGATACAGATTCAAAGTGATTAGACGTGGCGTGGCTGCAGTTTTAAACGTGATTTATCAATGTTTACGTGCACAGTTAGCCAGCCTTGTTGCTTTTTAGAGGAAACCAGGTTAGTCACTGTTAATAAGGCTGCTAGAAAAAAAAGGATTATAGTTAATACTTTTATAGTAGTACGCTTGATTTTATTTATATTATATGCATATCACATTTTATCTGTCAACTAAAAAAAGGCAAAACTGCACTTATGACCTAGTTTTATTAATTAGTTTAATTAAGTTGCATGTGTGTTTTTAACTTTGTCTAATATATATTTTTATTTACAGCATGCCGGCCTCAAAGAGAGGATCATCCCCTCATGATTCTCAGCCCAAGATGAGGAAGTTGGACGAGGACGCGGAGGCTCTGCAGCCAAAAACTGCACCGGCTACCAACAATAAGCCCCATAAAACAGGAAATATGCAAGAAACGACAGCAGCCCCTCGGACCAAGAAGAAACCGTCTGCCTCAGCAGAAGGGGAAAACAAACCAGCCAAGTCATCCATACAGACTTCCCCTCCAAAGGATTCCAGCAAAACCATTTCAGAGCCACCTGTCAAAAAAGCCAAGCTCCTGAAAGCCACAAGTGCCTCCTGCGGAGAAGCTCCCTCGATGAAAGCTCTCTGCAAAGCTCCCGTGAAGCGGACAGCCTCCACAGAGTCCGACGAGGATTTAAGTAGTGACGGTAGTAAAACTGACCTCTTTAGAGAGAGGGATGACGGAGACAAGGCGCGCTGCATTAGACAATATTCAAACCGAGTCCGAGCTAAGCGCCAGGCTGAAGAGACGTGTACTGATCCACAGGAGACGTGCCAAGAGTTATCACCTACGCCCTCGGACCCGGTACAGATGGACCACAATTATGGTAGATTCACAGATTTGCTAGGTGGTCAAAACTTGGATGAGACTGTTCAGAATGAGGACAAACCTGCAGAGCCTGACACTGAAGCTCAGAGACAAGAAAATTCAGAGTCAAAAGAAGCTTTAGCCGAAGAAATTGGACAATTAAAACATTTAGAAAGCCAAAATCTTATAGATAAAACTTCATCTACACAGATATTAGACTCTATCAGCGGGGCAGAGTCTAGTATAGAAGTAAATGAAAACAAGGATGTGGCAGAGTCCATCAAAAGCCAGACAGGTTTAGATAACGAAACACTACCGCTGTCAGTGAAAACAATATGTTCTAGCAGCGGAGAGGCGAAGCAGTGCAGCGAAAGTGAAGACCAGACAGATGAAAAAGTAGACTCTGTTTGTAGACCTGAAAGTCAGACAGATCTGAGCTGTGAAACTGACACAAAAGAGCCCACAGTGTCTGGTTCTGATGTAAAATATGAAACTGATGAAAGTGAGCATGAAGTGAAAGGAGAGACTGAAGCAGGTGTAGAAGCTCGAGCGCTGCCAAACGAAACAAACTCCACACCAGAGGAGATGCTGATGGGAAATCACAATCCTAAAAGCCAGACAGACCTCAGTGTCAAAATTCAAGTTACTTTCAAGGAGGAATCAAAATCGAACCAAGTGCCAGACGCGATTACAAATTCATGTGACGGCGTGAACAAAATAGTTAAAAAGTCAGAAGAACAGCTCGAGGAAAGCGAAAGAAAAGGAGCTGAGTTCCTGTCCGCTCAGTCCGCAGCTGGTCCAGAGTCTTTTGTTGAAGTACAGCTGAGTCACGACGCTCGGGAGGTGAAAGCCAAGACAACTGACAGCTGTACTGAAACGAGTAAAACAACATCTGAGGACAGAGCTGACCCTGCACTGAAAGAGCGAAGTGAAAACCAGGAGACGGGAAATTTTAATGACACTACAGACACACCTGTTGATGTTAAAGAAGGTGTTGCAAATTCTACAAGTTTGGGAAAAGAAGAGACGGACATTGAATGCACCGCAGCACATATTCAGGCTTCAGCAGCATCAGCGCTTTCTAATCCTGCCTCTTCTTCTCTGGAAATACAAGGACAGACGAATCGAGAGGTCAGTGAACCTACCACAGACATATCAAGAGGATTTCACGACGAGCATGTGGTTGTGAAGTCTACAGTTATGGAAAATGAAGATAGGATGAGCGTTGACTCAGCTAGTGGACGTGAGAGTCAGAATATAATAGAAATGCAGACTCTCACAGCAGCAGACACCAGCGCAGATGTGAGTAAATCCACCTCAGACGTATCTGATTCAGTGACTGCACCTTTTAAGAGTAGCGAAGATGAAGGCAGGATTCCCTCTGAATGTGTCGCAGCTCCTGAGAATCAAATAGAGGAGATTTCTAACTCTGAAACTGGGCCTACAGAGAAAACGCAGAGTCAGAATATCCATGAAGTCAGTGAACCTACCACAGATGCATGTACTGAATCTCATGAGGAGCAGACGGTCGGCACTTCTACAATTACAGAAAACACACACAGCTTTGAATCGGACATGCAGAAGAGAACTGAGGAGATTTCTATCATTGCACCGACGGCTGAAATGCAAAGCCAGCAGATCCCGGAAGTCAGTGAACACAACACGGACGTACAACCTGAGCTTAGTGAAAATTTGACTGAAAAATCCCAAAACATGGAAAATGTGAAGTTTGAATGTGCGTCTTCATCAGAGAGTCAAATCAATATGAAAATGCAGACCACATCTAATCCACTCCCTATGACGGAAACACAAAGTCAGAATATCCAGGGTGTCAGTGAACCTAACACAGATGTATGCAGTGAATTTCATGAAGATCAGAAAGTGGACGCTTCTTCAATTAGAGAAAATGTAAACAGCTTTGAGTCTGTGGCAGCAGCAGCAGAGAGTCAAAGTGAACGTTACTTGCAAACCTCACAGACATCAGAGACCTCTAATCCTGCCCCGTCACAGGAAATGCAAAGTCAGGGAAGCCAAATAGACTCGGACACACAGACCAGAACTGAGGAGATTTCTATCATCGCACAGACAGCAATGCAAAGCCAGCAGATTCGAGGAGTCAGTGAACACAACACAGTCATACCACCTGGGGTTCAAAATATGGGAAAGGTGGATTTTGAATGTGCATCTGTATCGGAGACACAAATGCAGACTACAGAGGAGATTTCTATAAAAAGTGAACACATATCTTCAGAGGTTGCAGTCAAAAACTCCCAAAATATAGAAGAAGACGACAAAATGAGCGATAAATTACTGACTACGCCGGAGAATCGGTTCAAATCAGAAGCACAGAGAACGGAAACACAAAGCCAGGAGAGCCAAGAACTCAGTGAACCTGCAGCCGACTTATCTGAAGTTCAAGAGGGTCTAATTATTCCCACAAATGAGTGTAATGAAAACAAGGAGAGTCAAGTAGAAATTGATATCCAAACAACAGCGGCAGAGGAGGAGATGATCTCTAATCCGACATCAACACTCAACATGCAAAGCCAGAAAGGTCAGGAGGTCAGAGAATCCACCACAGACGCTGAAAAAGGCTTAATCGTGGCGAGCACTGAGAGTAAGGAAAGCAAGGAAGAGGATATCACTGCTGCTGTAAATCAAATGGAAACGAATACGCAAACAACAGCAGCAGCAGCAACCCAGCAGGATATTTCTAATCTTGAAATGCGAATCGGGGGAAGCCAAGAGGTCAGTGAACTCACCGCAGACACTCCAAAAGAGCAAATGAGCTGTAAAAGTAAGGAAGACGAAGATGGTGAATGTGTTCAAATAAATATGGAGACTACTGCAACACCAGAGGAGACAGGAAAACAACTAAATAATAATAATAATGAGACAGAAGAAGAAGAAGCCTTGTCTAATGAAATCCAGCAACCTCTTTCTACATTTAATTCAGAAGATAAAGAAGATGAAAACAAGCCAGAAGCAGACCCCGGTGCTGAGGATATGGAAGTTATAAGTGGATCAATAGAAGAGGAAACGGCCAGGCGAGCGATTAACGAGGAGGTCAAAGAAGAGGCTGCGATCGCTTCCACTGATACGTTCGACAAGACCGTCAGTAACACCGAAGGACAAGGAGAAGGAACTGGAAGAAATGAAGTGGTGGTTTTTGTTTGCGGCCAACCAGCAGACGCGGACGCCGCCGATAACGTCATTCAAGATGATGCGGAAGAGCAGAGCAAGACGGTTAATCGACTTCATGAGAACCAGATAGTCTACGAGCCGATTAGTAGTCCAGAAAGCAGCGCTGAAGACGGGGAGGTTTGTGCACCGTTGGAGAAACATGCCGCCGTGTCATTCCTGGACATCCAGCACACAGAGGCCTCGTCCGCTAATGAAGAAAACAGAGGAGTGTGCAACCTGCAACTGGAAACGGTTAGAGAAGAAATGCATGTGTCAGACAGCCGGGCGGTGATGGAAAACGAGGTCCAAGCCATCTGTGTACCAGAGCAGCGTCCGGCCCAGTCTGCACAGTCGGAGCAGAGGAGCGCAACCGTGGACGTGAAACAAGTCGCAGTGATCAGCTCCAGCGATGATATCAGCGTGCCAGACAGAGGGTTAGAAGATGCAACGGAAAAAACTCAAAGGAATGGCTTTCCAGAGTTTTCTGAACAGATGCGGGAGGACGCCGGACGCCAGGAGGTTGCAGATGTCACCGTGACGACGACTACAGCCATCGCTGCAGTCGAGATCCCAGATAGTACATCTGAGGAGTACGTGATCTTAGAACCGGTCCCGGAGAGTGAGATCCCCTTTGATATCGTCACTCAAGCGGCGGCTGAATCGGGTTTGTCGGACTCGCTTTCGGAGCAGGTGAATCCAGACAGCGCGTTGGTGGGCGATGCAGAAAATCAAAGGGTTTCGAACGGTTCCCCACAAAGCTTTCACCCTGAGGCAGAAGTACAGCATTGTCAAACAACCGGTGAGATCAAAGACGCTACGGTGACGAACTCAGGTGAGGTTGAGGACACTGGGGTCGAGATAGAAACTGCAACTACTCCACCCAAAGAGGAAGAAGAAGAAGAAGGTGTTCAAGTTACTAATAATTCTGACCAAGACCAGCAACCAGCATCGTCTGAAATGATGGATGTTAACACCACGGACTCTCACGCCGCTCAAGGCTCAAATGAAGACTGTAACGATCTGCTGACGGAGAACGTGGAGGGTAATTTGGATCTGCATGAGGTGCAAATCCTGGAGGATATAGGGCTCGGCCGTGAGATCGTAGTAGAGGAAGAGAACGAGGAAGACGCCGACATTACAATAATAGAAAAGCCTCAGGAAACACCTGAAGCCGCCGCCGCCGCCCCTGCCGCCGCTCTTAAAAAGCCAGAGGAAACGACGGTTAATGAGAAAAATAAAGATAAAGACACTTGTGGGACGTCGGTGAAGCAAAACAACACAGCCGAGAAGACTGAGGATGATAAAAAGGGACAAGAGCCACAAAAACCCAAGAAACAAGAGATGAATACGCAGGCGAGGACTAAAGCACGTCTGGCCGCTCTGGCTGAACAAAAGGCCGCAGCCTCGAAGAGAACAGCCAACAGACAACAGCTGAACCTCTTAGCCTTGTGCCAGGAAATCGCCGAGGACATCGCCACAGATAGCATGCTGCTGAAGAGGATAGAAGAAGAGAAGCAAGCAGCGGCTGCAGCAGTGGCGGCAAAAGCTGAAGCCAGTAAGAAAGAAAGCCCTGCACCTGTTAGCACCCCTGTAGTAGAGACGGGTGATGTTGCAACTCCCGCCGGACCGGAAGTGTGCTCGGCTTCGGTGGCTTCGGTGACGCCAACCGAAGACGCACCAACACCGCCGCCAGCAGCAGCAGCAGCAGCAGCACCGGCCAAGCCCCCCTCCTCCTCCTCCTCCTCCACGGCCGAGCCAGCCGAAGCCAAACGTCCCCCGGAGCCCCAAAAGAGGCGTTTCTTCATCACGCAGGTTTCAGTGCCCCTCAAAGTCCACGAGAAGAAGAAGCTGACTCGATATCAGCGGCTGAGACAAGTCGAACTGCAGAGAGAGAAAATGTCGTGGGCTCGAGTGAAGAAGATGAAGTCCGACCAAGCGAATCAGATGTTCTCGGACATGGAATGGCAGCCATCTTTGTTCTCGCCCTCTCCGGTTTCAGTTAACACCTCGATGACGGATCCTTCACCTGCAGCCAGTCCATCGAAATCTAAAACCCCTCTCCCGAGCCCTTCCTCCAGTGGCAAACCTGCGACACCCAAAGCCGAAGCTCCTAAAGTGGAGTCTCCTAAAGCTGAAGCGAGTAAACCCGAACCCCCTAAATCAGAACCCTCCAAAACCGAACCTAGCAAAACTGAAGTCTCTAAAACTGCACCACCTAAAGCCGAAACCCCTAAAACGACGAGGCAAAGTAAGGCTCAGACTCCTAAAGAGACCCCTCCTCCTGGTCCTTCCCCAAAAGTGACCAGATCATCAGCCAGGAGGAGCCTCCCTGCCGTCCCCCCTCCCATGCCCAACGGACTCAACGCCCAGAAGACGAAGATCGAGTATAAGCCGTACAGACCGAGACCCAAGTACTCCTTTGATGATTTCGAACTAGATGACGACCCTCTACCAGCTCCTCCGGCAAAGCCCACTCCTCAGCCCAGACCTGCACGCCCCAACCTCCAGTCCAGACCAGTAGCTCAGTCCAAACCAGCGCTCCTTTCACCGTCAAGACCCGCCGTTTCATCACAGCTCGCCAACCAGGCCAAACTCAAAGCTCAGATCTCAGGTCAGTCGAAGCTCGCCGTTTCAACCGCGCCTCAGTCGAAGCCCGCCGCCGCCGCCACCAGCTCCTCTTCAAACCCCGCCGCCGTCGCACTCCAACCGAAGACTTCATCGGGAGTTGCCACGGCCGCCTCGTCGAGACCCGTCGCACCTTCAGCCAAACCTTTACTGAAGTCTCCGGTTTTAACGACACCTCAGTCCAGATCTGCTTCTTCTTCTTCTTCTTCGGCTGCAGGTCAATCCAAACCTGCTGCTGCTTCTTCTTCTTCTTCTTCTTCTTCTGCTTCTGCTTCTTCTTCTACACCCCAATTAAAGACTCCTGCTGGTTCAACAGCAGCTAAAACATCCGAGACAAAGCCCGCCGCCGCTGCTGCTTCAACACCTCCGAAAACCCCAAATCCTCCATCATCCGAAGACAGAAAATGCAAGGTGAGTCTAAATTTATCCCTGTTAGTTCCTCCTTTCTTTGCTTCCTCCCTCCCTCCTTTCCTTCTGTCTTCCTTCCTTCTTCCTCCCTTCCTTCCTCCCTCCTTTCCTCCCTCCCTTCTTTCCTACTTTCTTTCCTTCTTCCTCCCTTCCTTCCTCCGTCCTTTCCTTCTCCCTCCCTCCCTCCCTTCCTTCCTTCTCCCTCCCTTCCTTCCTCCCTCCCTCCTTTCCTCCCTCCCTTCCTTCCTACTTTCTTTCCTTCTTCCTCCCTTAGTTCCTCCTTTCTTTCCTTCTTCCTCCCTTCCTTCCTCCGTCCTTTCCTTCTGTCTTCCTTCCTACTTTCTTTCCTTCTTCCTTCCTCCCTCCCTCCCTCCTTTCCTTTGTCTTCCTTCCTCCCTTCCTTCATCCTTTCCTTCCTTCTTCCTCCCTTAGTTCCTCCTTTCCTTCCTTCTTCCTCCCTTAGTTCCTCCTTTCTTTCCTTCTTCCTCCCTTAGTTCCACCCTCCTTTCCTTTGTCTTCCTTCCTACTTCCTTTCCTTCTGTCTTCCTTCCTTCCTCCTTTCCTTCCTTCATCCTTCCTCCCTCCCTCCTTTCCTCTCTCCCTTCCTTCCTACTTTCTTTCCTTCTTCCTCCCTTCCTCCTTTCCTCCCTTCCTCCGTCCTTTCCATCTGTCTTCCTTCCTTCCTTCCTCCTTTTCTTCCTTCCTTCTTCCTTCCTTCCTTCCTCCCTCCCTTCCTTCCTTGACTTGAGGACAACAGGAGGGTTGATACTACTTTTTAAAGCTACCAGTTGTTGCTACAAGATGTTGTGAACAGCATGCATATAAAAAAAATACTGTGATATACCATGAAACCGCTCTTATTTTGAAAAATGCCGTCATATACATTTTTGGTCATACCGGCCAAGCACTACAACCAGCATTGATGAATACAGATGTTACTTATCCTTTTTTTCTCTCTCTCTCTCTCTCTCTCTCTCTCTCTTTTCTTTTCTTTTTAGGATGCAACCGGTTTACTTTCATCAGCTCCTTCATCTTCCCTTCCCTCCAAAGAGAGCTCTAAAGCGTCTGACGGTACGCAGCAGAGCGACAGAAAGCCTGCAGGTTTGTGTTTATTTGTTTGTATTCACGTCACTAAATACGAGAAACTCCAAAATTATGGAAGACTCTACCAAGACATATGTGAGCTCTGTGAAATACATATACACATAAACAACCAAGATAAAATAATAATAGAAAATAAAAGTAAATAAATACATAAATAATTATAAAAATAAATAAATAAAATGAGATAGAATTTAAAATAAATTAAATAAAATAATTAATAACGTGTATAAAATAAATAAAATAAAATAATTAATAACATGTATATAAAATAAATAATTAAATAAAATAATTAATAACGTGTATAAAATAAATAATTAAATAAAATATGTATATAAAATAAATAATTAAATAAAATAATTAATAACATGTATATAAAATAAATAATTAAATAAAATATGTATATAAAATAAATAATTAAATAAAATAATTAATAACATGTATATAAAATAAATAATTAAATAAAATATGTATATAAAATAAAAAAATTAAATAATTAATAAAATATGTATATAAAATAAATAATTAATAAAATATGTATACAAAATAAATAATTAATAAAATATGTATACAAAATAAATAATTAAATGTGAATATAATGCAATCATAGCAAAAGTCACAGCCCCAAATATAAAGTTTATTATCATATTATTTTTCACACTTGTTACAGGACAGCACAATTAAAGCTGAAAAACTATAGTTGCTAAATCATAATTATCTGTTTCTGTTGCTAATGTTTAATAAAATAGAGTTAGTGTTAAGTTTTATTTTTTTCCTGCTGTAGAAGAATCTCACATTTATGATTTCGCTGATCTCTCTCTCTCTCCAGGGACAGAAACAGTCGAGGCGGCCGAGAAGACGACGGACAAGCCTCAACAAGAGTGAGTTTCTCTTATTTTGACATGTTTTGATCTCATAGAAACAGAAACAGGAAGCTGTAGTAATCCGATGTGTGTTCTGAATCGCAGCGGAGCAGTGAATCCACGAGACAGCGGGACTCCTCTGTCTGACGCCAGTCTGCAAAAAGAAGTGAAGAAACTAAGAGAGGCGGACAAAGACGGCACTCAGACTATTATTGTAAGTTTTTAGTTCATTTATTCATCAGTTTAAATTCAGGACTCCTCTTCATCACAGTGAAAGCAAGCGATACTGTATCAGAAGTATTTATGTGTATATGGGTCAGTGAGAAATGAGAAATTCAAAAATATCATAATAAATAGTTTAAAAGCAGCATCAGGTTTGTTTAAATGTACATTTAGTGTTTTTGTTGGTTTTATATCATTTGAAATGATATTTGCACCATTTTTTTTACCAAAAGACTGAATGCTCCTGAAATTGTCAAATGGTGTAACCACAAAATAATGATAAATATTAAATATTTTATCCACCTAGAAGGATAGAAGGAAAGAAGGAGAAAAGAAAGAAAAAGGAGGAAAGAAAGGAAGAGGAGAAAGAAAGAAAGATAAAGTAGGAAGAAGAGAAAGAAAGAGAAAGTAGGAAGAAGAGAAAGAAAGATAAAGTAGGAAGAAGAGAAAGAAAGAAAGGAAGAGGAGAAGGAAAGAAAGAAAAAAGGAGGAAAGAAAGAAAGAAAGAGAAAGGAGGAAATAAAGAAAGATAGAAAGAAAGAAAAAGGAGGAAAGAAAGAAAGATAAGGAGGAAAGAAAAAAAGGAAGAGGTGAAAGAAAGAAGGAAGGAAGAAAGAAAGAAAGCAGAAATTTGATGCTGGGTCCACAAAAAAAGGATGTGTGCAAGTTATTCATACGTTTATTTTCACATTTTAACCCTTTAAATTTAAACTAAATCTCATTTCTGTTGTTTCTTTTGTCTCTCAGGATGCAGGACAGAAGCATTTCGGAGCGGTGGCCTGCAGCGTGTGTGGGATGCTCTACTCCGCCGCCAACCCTGAAGACGAGTCTCAACATTTACTTTTCCACAACCAGTTCATCAGCGCCGTCAAATACGTGGTGAGAGAGAGGAGGAGGTTTTCTTACATTGCTGAAATGCTGATTTTATGTGTTGTCTTACAGTATTGACTCATTTGAGTCATATTAAAATGTCAGATTTAACTGATGATAACAGCAAATGGACAGATAAAGAACTGGTAGCTTTCAAAAGTAGAATAAACCCTCCTGTTGTCCTCGAGTCAAGGAAGGAAGGGAGGAAAGGAGGGAAGGAGGAAGGAAGACAGAAGGAAAGGAGGGAGGAAGGAAGGGAGGGAGGAAAGGAGGGAGGGAGGGAGGGAGGGAGGAAGAAAGAAGGAAGGAAAGGATGGAGGAAGGAAGACAAGGACAGCAGGGAGGAAGGAAGGAAGGAATACAGCAGGAAAGGCTGGAGGAAGGAAGAAGGAAAGAAAGGAGGGAAGGAAGGGAGGGAGGAAGGAAGACAAAGGAAAGGAGGGAGGGATGGAGGAAAGTGGGAAGGGAGGGAGGAGGAAGGAAGGAAAGGAGGGAGGGAGGGAGGAAGGTAGGAAAGGAAGGAAGGAAGACAGAAGGAAAGGACGGAGGAAGGAAGGAAGACTGAAGGAAAGGACGGAGGAAGGAAGGAAGACAGAAGGAAAGGACGGAGGAAGGAAGGGAGGAAGGAAGGAAGACCGAAGGAAAGGATGGAGGAAGGAAGGAAGACCGAAGAAAAGGATGGAAGAAGGTGGGAAGGAAGGAAGACAAAGGAAAGGAGGGAGGGAGGGAGGGAGGAAAGAAAGAATGAGGGAGGGTGGGAGGGAGTGAGAAAGGAAAAGAGGAAGGGAGGAAGGAAGGACAGCGGAAAGAAGGAAGGAAGGAAGGAAGGGAGGAAAGAAGGAACAGACAAAACAGACGGGGGCAATTTGACCCGGGAGGACGACAGGAGGGTTAAATACATGTACTATTATTTATATTTACAGATATATTTAAACTACAGGTAGTTACTGTGAAACATTGGTGTCTCATCACGGCAGGAAAATGAAAATGTGGTTTTCTGATGTACATAAAAAACTTTTTTTTTTGTTTTCAGGGATGGAAGAAGGAGAGAATCTTGGGGGAATATCCAGACGGCAAGATCATTCTTGTCCTGCCAGATGATCCCAAATATGCCCTGAAGAAGGTGCAGTATGTTTACAGGGAATTAGCCCTTTAATGGAAGGGGTTACTGCAGGTCGTTTAATGACAGAGAAACGTTGCTTATACTGTTTAAACAAGAGAGAGAGGGCTTCTGTTTTACTGCAGAAAGAAATCAAGTGTTTTATGTTGTTAATATGTTTTATACAAACAGTTCTACCTGCAGGATGAAACTATTAGTAACCAAGTTGAAGCCGATATTATGCAGAATAACAACTTATAAGAACATATAAGATATGATACTTTAATATGTTTCCTACTAAAATGATGAGAGAGATAGGTAGAGAGAGGTAGAGAGAGAGAGAGAGAGAGAGAGAGAGATGGATGGATGGATGATGGAGAGAGGGGGAGGGATGGATAGATAGAGAGAGGGGGGGTAGATGGATTGAGAGAGAGAGAGGGGGATAGATGGATTGAGAGAGAGAGAGGGATCGATGGAGAGAGAGAGATAGAGAAAGTGAGAGGGATGGATGGATGGATGGAGAGAGAGAGAGATGGAGAGAGAGATGCAGAGAGATGCAGAGAGAGAGAGAGAGAGAGAGAGAGAGAGAGAGAGAGAGAGAGAGAGAGAGAGAGAGAGAGAGAGAGAGAGAGACCCAAAAGTAAGTACCAGGAAGAGTGTCTTGTAATATCTAAAAGCTACTCCTACAAAATAAAAGTATTGGTAATTCTGCAGTATCAGCAGATTACATCATTCAAACTGTCTCATGTTAAACAAGGAAAAGGTTTATCTGCCAGTTCAGCATTTAAATATCTGAATTCATCTCCTGTAGTTATATTTAAATATTTGTTGCCTCTGTCCGTCCCTCAGGTGGAGGAGATCAGAGAGATGGTGGACAATGACCTCGGCTTCCAGCAGGTGGAGACCAAGTGTCCCTCTCAGACCAAAACCTTCCTCTTCATCTCCAACGACAAGAAAGTTGGTGGGTGCCTCATAGCGGAGCACATCCAGGAGGTGAGATACGACCCCCACCCATTAATAGCATCTAATTCCTTTATATTTAATCCCATGTGATATACTGAGTCCTCTCCGTGTGTGTGTGTGCTCATCGCAGGGGTACCGGGTGATCGAGGAGTCCGCGCCGGAGGGTTCGGAGAGAGAGAAGGTGATGTTTGAACGGCAGAGAGCTTGGTGCTGCTCCACCACGCCGGAGCCGGCAATCTGTGGCATCAGCCGCATCTGGGTGGTGAACATGATGAGACGTCAGGGCATCGCCTCGCGCCTGCTGGAGTGCCTCAGGTCAGTCCTCACACACACACACACACACACACACACACACACACACACAGGGGTTTAATGTTGGACTTGAGGGGTAGGGCTGGGCAATTAATGGAAAAATAACAGAAACAGACATTTAGAAACTCTAATCGACTTAATCTTGCTCATGTCAGTTAACCGTGGTGTTCGCTGTTGCCATGACAACAAAGGTTGAATTTGAAAACTTGTCTCCAGTGATGATTTTAACCCAAACCATGATCTTTACATAGTTCTAATCAAGTAAACTAGACATTAACCCTCCTGTTGTCCTAGAGGCTAGGAAGGAAGGGAGGGAGGAAAGGAGGGAAGAAGGAAAGGATGGAAGGGAGGGAGGTGGGAAAGGAAGTAAAGGAAGGAAGGTAGGTGGGAGGGAGGGGGGAAAGAAGGAAGGAGGGAGGGATAAAGGAAAAGAGGAGGGGAGGAAAGAAAGAGAGAAAGAAGGAAGGAAGAAAGGAAGGTAGGAGGGAGGGGGAAAGAAGGAAGGAGGGAGGGAGAAAGGAAAAGAGGAAGGAAGGAAAGAAGAACAGAGGAAAGAAGGAAGGAAGGTTGCCTCTCTCTCCCTCCTTTCCTTCCTTCCTCCCTCCCGTCCTTCCTCCCTTGTTTCCTTCCTCCCGTCCCTCCTTTCCCTCCTCCCTCCCTTCTTTCCTTCCTCCCTCCCTTCTTTCCTTCCTTCCTTCCATCCTCCCTCCTTTCCTTCCCTCCTCCCTCCTTTCCTTCCTTTGTCCCTCTTTTCCTTCCTTCCTTCCTCCCTCCTTTCCTTCCTTCCTCCCTCCCTCCTTTCCTTCCTTCCTCCCTTCCCTCCTCCCTCCTATCCTTCCTTCCCTCCTTCCTCCTTCCTTTCCTTCCCTCCTTTCCTTCCCTCCTTTCCTTCCCTCCTCCCTCCTTTCCTTGACTCGAGGACAACAGGAGGGTTAAAAGTGAATATTAAAGTTTTAAATTATAAGGGATTGATTGATTCTTCTTCTTCTTCTTTTTCTTCTTTGTTGGTTTTTTTTTCTGCACAGGAACAACTTCATATACGGTTCCTACCTGAGCAAAGACGAGATCGCTTTCTCCGACCCCACCCCCGACGGGAAGCTCTTCGCCACACATTACTTTGGCACTTCTCAGTTTTTGGTTTATAACTTTGTGAGTGGAACACGCTCCTCGCAGCCCAAATCAGACGCGGTATGATCACCATACCTTCGAGAGGAGAGGAGAGGAGAAAAGGTAACGAGGCGTTCACTGACCCAACGGGATCTCACTCTCACTTAAACTATCTGTGTCTGACTCTTTACATGCAAAACGATTTAAAACAAAACAAAAAAAAACAAAAACTGTAAATTTCTCCTTGGAGAGGACACACATGGGTTCAAATCTCAGGATGAAGACAACAAGCTGCTGTTTTGTTGTTTGGTAAATATTATGAATTCACCCTTTAATCCTTCCCTGCATAGTATTTTGCAAAGAAAGAAAGAAAAAAACAAAACTAATATTTTCTTTATACCTTTTTAAGTAAAAACAATTTGGATTTATTAGAAATATAAAACGCATGATCTGACAGCAATAGAAGACAAAGCGCATTTCATGGTTGTTGTTTTTTAAATGTCTGAAAACCATCAAATCAAGTTATTAAATTAAATTAAATGGTTATTTTTTAGTTTTGTCCCCATTATGTAATTTTTTTTAACTTACATGATGAATTAAACATGTACGAGGTTTTTTTTTAACATGTGATGATGATGTCATCGATTATGTTAAAAGGTAACAATGTTTCCTTCCCTCCTCCCTCCTTTCCTTCCTTCCTTCCCTCCTTTCCTTTGTTCCTCCCTCGCTTCCTTCTTCCCTCATCCCTCCTTTCCTTTCCTTCCTTCCTCCCTCCTTTCCTTCCCTCCTTCTCTCCTCCCTCCCTCCTTTCCATCCTCCCTCCCTTCCTTCCTCCCTCCCTCCTTTCCTTCCTCCCTCCCTCCTTTCCTTCCTTCTTCCCTCGCTTCCTTCCTCCCTCATCCCTCCTTTCCTTTGTTCCTCCCTCGCTTCCTTCCTCCCTCATCCCTCCTTTCCTTTGTTCCTCCCTCCTTTCCTTCCTTCTTCCCTTGCTTCCTTCCTACCTCCTTTTCTTCCTTCCTTCCTCCCTCCTTTCCATCCTCCCTCCCTTCCTTCCTTCCTCTTTCCCTCTCTTCCCTCCTTCCTCCTTCCTTTCCTTCCTTCCTTCCCTCCTCCCTCCCTCCCTCCCTCCTTTCTTTCCTTCCTTCCCTCCTCCCTCCCTCCTTCCCTCCTCCCTCCCTCCCTCCTTTCCTTCCTTCCTTCCCTCCTTCCTCCCTCCTTTCCTTTGTTCCTACCTCCTTTCCTTCCTTCCCTCCCTCCTCCCTCCTTTCCTTCCTCCCTCCCTCCCTCCTATCCTTCCTCCCTGTTTTTTTTTAACATGTTCTTTAAAGTTAACAGTGATGATGTCATCGATTACGTCATAATAGCTCACAACTGCACAATTTTACATCCAGTGGTTCAGTTTTCCACGTTTGTCCCCTTTTTGATTTTTTTTTTTTTTTTTTTTTAAACGTCGTGTTTTTTTTTAAATCATCTTTTTAAAAAGCAAAAAAAAAACAAAAAAACACACAAAGGTGATTTTAATCCGAGGGGTTTTCATTTCAACACGCGTTACAATCTTGAACTGAAGAGATGTTGGGTTATAGAAACTGTAGCTTGGGCATTACTCTACTTTGTGTGCTCTAATATTTCTTAGATCACCTTTGCCTCTGACATGTTGTTTCTCCAAGCTGAGCCATATACTGTACACCATTTAGCAGGGCATTGTAGCCCATACTGTACGAGAGATGTCTTTTTAATTTCACCGAGGCTGTTTATTGCTTTGTTTGTGCCTGAATGAATAATGTGTGACTTAATGTTTTATTTTTTTTTCTCTCTCTCTCTTTTTGAGTTAGTGTTAGAGTGTCATCCTCCTATTCCTTAGTAACAATGAATTAAACTGTATATCAAATGATCATGTAGATTTATGCATACTATAACAAAAATCTATAATAATAATAATAAGAGATGTGCAAGGACTTAAGGGGTTAAATGGTTTTAAAGTGACGGAGCATATCATCCAGATGTCAGCTTATTATCAGTGGGACTTTTTTTTTTTTTTTTTTTTGCTCAGTGATCAATGATCGATGATGACGAGGGGTTGAGATATGAACTTCGGCCTGTCACCACACACAGATTTACAGTTTCATTGTAACACATCCCTTATTTTTCCTTTATTATTAAAAAGCAGTTACTTTTAGAACGACGTGTCGTGAAAGAAAAAAAACAGAAATTTGATTTATACGAAGCTGTTATGTAAATATTTATTTAAATAATAAACGTTTTAAAACATGACTGCTCTTCTTTTATTTTTCAGAGGTGGTGAGTGTGTGAAGTCGACAGTTTTATTATTCCATAAAAGGTCGGTTCTGTGTTGAGCCTTCAGTCTTCAAGGCCCCTAATGATCCTTAAAATGTCTTAAATTTAGTTTTTGATATTCAATGTTTTACTATATGGAATATATATAAATGACTTAAAAATTAGCTCCATTTGAACCCCCTGTAACAGTAAAATCCTGCTTTTGCATTATTAATATTATCATTATCATTATTATTATTATTATTATATATATTATATGTCTTAGCAATGGTATTATTTTTTCCTTAAAGGAGGTATTAAAAAGGTCTTTAAATGTCATTAAATTTGTTCTTAGTACTTTTGTACTGAGCCTAAGGATCCTTAAAAAGTCTTAAAATGTCTTAAATTTAGTTTTATATTTTATATTCAAGGTTTTAAAAATGTCAGGAAATGTTGGAGTTAAGGCATTACATTTGATTTGAGCTGGGGCAGACAATGAGTGTAATTATACTTGTTCAGTTTGTTATAAAAAGAAAATCAGCAATTGGAGCTATGAGACTAATCATTAGTTGTAGTCTTTTTTAAACTACCTCAAAATGAGCTCCATTTAAACCCACTATAACAGTAAAATCCTGCTTTTGCATTATTATTATTATTATTATTATTTTATGTCTTAGCAATGGTATTATTTTTTCCTTAAAGGAGGGTTAGGGTTAGAAAAGGTCTTACAAATCATTAAATTTGTTCTTAAAAGATGTCTCACCCCACTCGAACACACCTGATTATAATTATTATCTCGTTACCAAGCCCTTCGACAAGCTTCAGCTGCTTGATTACAAGTTAATTATTATAATCAGGTGTGTTATAGTGGAGTAATACCTAAAAACATGCAGGTCAGTAGCTTTCCAGGAGCAGAGTTGGAGACCACCAACATAGAAAGTAAAAGTACTGACCCTTCAGCCTTGCTTTGTTATATTGATCATCAGTGACACCTAGTGGCCAATCTGGGGTACTGCAATTTTAATTATTTCACCTCACATTATTATTTTGCAGTTGAGTCTTTATAACCATTTATGAGATATACAGTCACTGATTATTTATCTATATACGAGTTCAAATGTGGGAAATGTCTGGCTGTCATGTTTTGTTTCTCTTTGTAGTCGCAGATGTAAACTCTCTTACCCTCTGAGTGCATTCCTCGACGCTCCTGTCACAACACGGGCCAGCTCGATGGCAACTTCTGAGAAACAAAACAACCTTACAACAACACGGATACTTCCTCAAGGGGAGAGTGAGAAAACAGAGGGTCTCTCCACTCCTCCTTCGGGGATCTGATACTGATCAGTTAGGGGGAGAAAACAACCCGAACCCGAGTCGACCCCTCCAGTCCTGAGGTATCTTTAACACCGCTTTGGCCTTTTGACTCTTTTACTCGCGCGTAGATCATCTCGATCACCGGAAGCTGCTTTGTGGGATAAAATGGACAGTGTCTTCATTATGACCCACATTTAGACTGGAGTTTAGTTTGGATAAAGACCAGGGTTATTATATTTAACTAAAACTAGCAAATAAATAAATTCAGCTTCGTTTTCGTTGTCGTTTAGTTTTCTCCCTCGATTACTTCCGGTCCTGCAGCAGCCGTGTTTAAAGGAATGAAAAGGAAGGAATTTGAAAACTTGTCTCCAATAATCATTTTAACCCAAACCATGATCTTTACATAGTTCTAATCAAGTAAACTAGACATTAACCCTCCTGTTGTCCTAGAGTCAAGGAAGGAAGGGAGAGAAAGAAGGAAGGAAGGAAGGGAGGAAAGGAGGGAAGAAGGCAGGGAGGAAGGAAGGAAAGGAAGGTTTCAAAACTATAATATTAACCTTGATAAAGACACATAAATAGTGAAATGAAGACATAAGAACATTTGGAAATACATACTTTTATTATCACACACAAATTTAAATAGACAAAATTGTCACAGCTGCCTCTTTGAAAACAATAAAACTGTTAATCCTATTTATAAATATCAGGTTATAACTTAAATATGTCTTCAGCTACCTGGTTACTTGGTCCAAATCAACCATATTATATACACTTTACACACTTTACACACTTTAACATATACAAAAAAACGTATTAAACCAAGCATCACTCTGATCTGTTATTGACAATTTCTATAATCTGAATATAATCTGTAGTAAAGAAAAGTGAACAGCACCGCTTTGACCCGAGCTTGAGGCCAAACCACCGGAGCTGCGACCACAGAGTGACCCGTTCACTCAGTGCAGTGTGTGTGTGTGTGTGTGTGGGGGGGGGTGGATTGGCCTTGTTGCCTGACATCTGCGGGGACTTGATCTGTTTTAAGAGTTTTAAAACAGGATTACAGTAATGCTCTGTGTACCTGTCATGTTTACAGGCAACCTGTAAAAGGGAGAAACAGCTGCTCTGGAGTGTTTGTGGCATAGAAACAATCGATTATTATACTGAACATGTAGCATGAGCTGCATATCACACGCTCTGAATATACATGGTTCGATATGAAGGTTAACCCTCCTGCCGTCCTCCCGGGTCCAATTGACCCTGTGTGTTTTGACAGTTGGTTATTTCCTTCCTTCTCTCTTTCTTTCATTCCTTCCTTCCTTCCCTGTTGCTTCCTTCCTCCTTCTCTTTCTTTCCTTCCTCCATCCCCCTTCCTTCCTTCCACCTTCCTTCCCTCTTTCCTTCCTTCCTCTTTTCTTTTCTCCCTCCCTCCTACCTTCCTTCAGTCTTTCCTCCGTCCTTCCTTCCTTCCCTGTTTCTTTCTTTCCTTCTTTCCTTCTTTTCTTCCTTCCTCCTTCTCTCTTTCTTTCCTTCCTCCATCCCTCCCTCCCTCCCTCCCTCTTCCCTCTGTCCTTCCTTCCTCTTTTCCTTTCTCCTTCCCTCCTACCTTCCTTCAGTCTTTCCTCCGTCCTTCCTTCCTTCCCTGTTTCTTTCTTTCCTTCTTTCCTTCTTTTCTTCCTTCCTCCTTCTCTCTTTCTTTCCTTCCTCCATCCCTCCCTCCCTCCCTCCCTCTTTCCTTCCTTCCTCTTTTCCTTTCTCCCTCCCTCCTACCTTCCTTCCATCTTTCCTCCATTCTTCCTTCCTTCCCTCCTTCCTTCCCTGTTTCTTTCTTTCTTTCCTTCCTTCCTTGACTCAAGGACAACAGGAGGGTTAAATAAAGGGTTAAACCATGTGCTATGACTCATTACACATACCTCAAATGAGTTGACATATGATAGTGTATTATATACCAAGGTTATGGCAACATAAAAATGTAGGCACCAAAGACAAGATAATATACTGTAGCCCAGCAATGTGCATGTATTTCAGCAAAATAAACCCTTAATCCTTGATTTATGATTGTGTTTTGTTTTAGAAGTTTAAAGTTACAAGATGGGACAGTTTTGACCACAAAAATTGTACACTATGTCCAACACATCAGGTTCTTGAGGCCTTCTGTTCACAACAGTCTGACCTTTTTTAGGCTGTACCGCTACAACCGCATTATCTGTCACTGGGTGCACTTTGTTATCCTTCATCTTAAAGTCTGTAATGCTGACAATGGGAAGTGTGCCGTTCTTCTCCGCCCACGTTTTAGTGTCCTCTGAATTGTCTTTTGTCTCTGTGATGCTATCGCCGTTCAAGCTGCCTTTGCTCGCTGTGCTCAGCTCCTCCTGACACACCTCAGAGTCACTGGCATGGGGCAAAGAAAAGTAGGTGCACTTTGTAGAAAATGACTTTTTCGTGTCTTCCACTTCAGACTTTGTGTTGAAGAGGGAATATGGAGTGCTCTCTGCTGTATCCTCACATATTCCTTCATCTTTGGGACAGTTTTTGCTAATCCCAACTGGGTCGGAAACAGACTTTCTCATCAGTGTGCTCTCATTCAGGAGCCATCTACCTTTATCAATGGGGACACTGTCTCCAGGCCCGACTTGTGCATTAAAAGCAATGCATCGTGTCGCTTCACTTAAGGTGTCCAGTGCATTAGTGGAATTGAAATAAGACAACTCAGACATGGCTTTGGAGCGGGCCATGTGGAAAGGAGAGAAAATGTTTGGCTGTTCTTTCTTTTTCTGCTTGGGTGCAGACGGAGGCCTTTCGCTTTCAACCTCTTCAGGAGTAACGTCCTTCTTGCCGTAAAGCCTTTCAATTGTTCTCCTCACAAAGCCTTTACTGATGGTCGTCCGCGATGAATCATCTTCGCCACTGGACAGCTCGCTCGAAGTCTGAGACTGATAGCCGCCACTGGTTGATGTCTCGGCTCTTAACTCGACCCGCTCCGATCTGTTCGAGCTCGGCAAACGTCGCTGCCCTTGCTGTGTATCTGTTGAGCTCTTTGCCAGGAACATTTCTCTGATTGACTTCACCCTGCTGCCCTCGGGCTCTGTGGTAATAATGCCACTGCAATCGTAGCTGAAAGACAATGACGATTGAGGGACTGGTTGGGCGCTGACAGCTGGCTCAGATGTGGGAGATTCGGAGGGAGATTCCTCAACATCTGTCACAAGAGGGACATTTTTTTGTGAAACAATTGTTATCTTCTGGGCAGATTTCTTTTCCAGAAAACTCACCTTCTCTGCCACCGACTTTGATACTATGGCCTTTTCAGGTTTTGTATCTTCAGGCGATTTTGCTATTACAGGAGCTTCTTGATAATCTACACAGCTCTCCTCTATGTGTCTGTCAATATTGGCATGTTCCTCCTCTAAGCTTAAGACTTTGTCATAGCAGCTTAATTCCTCCTCAGTGGAGCTGCTGATTTGTTTTACTTTTGGTGGCTCTAGTTCTTCACAGCTGCTGTGGTCATTCCCACTGTCCTCCTCTACATTAAAACTATCATGCTTTTCCAATGTGTCAGACTCTTCTATCAGACTGTCTTTAATGATGATAGGTGAATCCTGACTTTCTATCACATTGCGTATAATATTGTCAGCATCAATGTCCTCATCTTCTGAGTTAACCTTGTCCTCATCTGTCTCTTTAAACTCTTTCATTTTATCATCTTGCTGATCATCGAGGTGTTCTTCCTCGCTTTCATGTTCTTCCTCAGGTTCAGATAAATTCACCTCAACTATAGCGTTTAGTTCCTTGCGTTCAACCTCTGACTGCTCTGCCTCTGAAGACGATGGCTCATTAATGTCTGAGTTAGATGCGCGTTCAACTTCTGCTTGCTCTTCCTCTGACAACGACTGGTTTTCATTATCTGGGCTCAAGTTGCTCCCCTTACTACTGGCGTTCAGTTTCACGTAGACAGTGCTTGGTGGTTCAAAGTGAGGTTCAGGATCTGATAGGTCACTTTCCCTGCTCTCCTGTTTTCTCTCCTCACATTGAACTTCAGACTCCTCTTCTGAGCTTTGTTGTTCACCTGCTTCTGAGTTAGAAATACTTTCCTCACCGCTCACTTTCTGTTCTAAATCTTTATTGGCACTTGACATCCTCTGCCCTTCGTCATCTGAACCTGACTCAGGAATACAAACGCTTTCCTCACTTTGCCTACACTCCTTATCTTGCTCCTCTTCTTTAGAGCTACAACTCTCAGCGCCACTCATATTCGCCTTTTCTTGGCTTAATGTGTCTTCATCGTGGCTTTGCTGCTGATTTTCTTCATCCTCTTGACTGTTAAGCTGCCTTTCTTCAGATGATTGTTCAATATTATGTTCAACTGGTGGTGGATATTTAGCTGCACAGTTCTGACCATGTTGATCATCGTCATCGTCTTCAGTTGCCTGGTCCGTTGAAACCTGCTTTAAATTGGTTTTCTGACTGACTATCTCTACATTGGATTGTTTCAGCTGGTTAATGTCTGTGAAGTTTTTAATGTTGGAACCAATATCAACTTTAGCTTCATCATCTTGAGTTACATCCTTGACATTAAAGGCCTCATCTGCTGACGTCTTTCCTTCATTGTCACTCTCACTTTCGATATCCGCCGAAAGATAAGCCAGTTCCTCCTTAAGTGTCTCAGGTATGTCGAGCCCACTCATCATCTCATCAATAACATTTTCTTCAAGGCCTTGTTCACTACTAGCCTCGGACATAAATTCTTGCTCCGAACAATTTGGTGTTGAGCTGCGACTCTTGCATTTATCACTGATTTCCTGAAAGCCCCTCCAACTTTCCAGGAGCTGTTTCGAAGCTGACTTTTGTAAATCGGACAAACTAGTTTTTAACTTGTGAGAATCTTCAATGTTGGCGATCTCTCTGAGGGAATCGATCATTTTCAAAGCTTCTGCACAACTGACATTGTTTACATTCAGCTCATCCCCATTTAGGTTAGTTATACCTTCTTTTAAGGTCATGACGGCCAAGAAAGCAAGGAGAGCTTTAGATGATGAGCCAAATGTAGAAGCCACATGAGAGGAGAAGTCAGGCAAGCTGTTGGACTTTTCCAGACATGATTGACGTTTGTTCTGTGTGATTTGTCTAATTGACTTGATTGAGTAGCAAATCTTCTCAAGCACTGGTTTCATGTTTGGCTGGTTTGAGATGTTTAACGGCTGTGGCATTATGTGTGTGTCTATGGATTTGTCTTGATAGGCTTTTCTAAGGTCATCTGTCTCGTTCACCTTATTGTCGTCACTCTGATCAGATGTTTCTGATCTTTCGTCCATCTCAGAAGTTGATTTTATTGACTGTTGATACTCGCTGTCGGATGGCGATTGTGTTTTATTCGGAGACTCTGACACAGTCTCGGAGGAGAGGTTTCTGGAGAGCTGCTTTTTATTTGACTTTTGACTGACAGGAGGTGACGCTACATCCAGAGTTTGAGAATATGGAGAAGGTTTCTTTTGCAGGTTAGATTTATTAAGTGTCTGCTTTCTCTCAGGTGATGGGCTGGTATGTAGAGCTGCCTGTTTTCGTGCTCCAATATTTGGTGAGGTGGTTTTATCAAGAACCTGGTTACGTAGTGATTGTTTTGGAGAGTTATTAGGAAGCTCAGAGGAATGTTTCTTTGTTTGGGGTTTCCTTTCTGGAGATGGACTGCTCATGAGTTTTACTTTTTTCATCAAAGCTTTAGGTGATGATGTCGGAGATAATGATGATGTTTTAATTTCTTTCGTCTCTTTAAATGGGAGATTACTTGGTGTCAGATCTTCACCTGAAGAAATACTGTCTGATATTTTGCCTTCAGATGTTACACTCATTGGAGACACAGAAGAACCACATGATGGACTCTTTATCGATTGCTGTGTCTCTTCTTGTTGGGTTTTGCTTGGGTGTTGTGTCCCTGTTGAACAGTGGTCATTTGGCAGCACATTATCACCCACTGTGTTGATGGGAGCAGATGATGCGCTCGTCTCTGAAGTGGCATCACTACATAAAGTATATTTATCCACACAGGCCCTTCTGAGAGACATTTTCCTTTCAAGAGATACATTACTGACCAGTGGGGCCCTTTTAATAGGTTTTTGCAATTGTGCTTCTCCCTGCGTGAGAGGATTGTCAGTCTGAATTGATGTTGTCCCTCCCATTGTGTGGTCAGTGGGTGATTCTGCCTTGTCTGACGTAGAACTGATAGATGACGGATGATTATCTGATGTTTGACTGCTGGCTGATGATAGCCTATATAATGGGCTGCTGGTCTCTGAAGGTACAGCCACCATGCATTGTTCAGCATTTGATAGGCTTTCAGCAGGTGGTGGAGGTGGTAGCTCCATTGAAAGCGTACTGTAAGGTGTTGCCTTTTGAAGTGAGATTTTGATTGGTTCTGATTCATTTTCCACTTCACTGCCTGGTGGTGTTTCTCTTGAGCTTAAACTAGTTAGTGGATTTATTTCAGAATAAATACCTTCCGAGTTGGGTTTCATTTCCTCTGTGTTATTCACTTCATATCTATTGCAGTTGTCTGTATTTGTAGAGGTGGCATGACCATGAGTGATTTGCTGCATGGCCGTCGTTGTCTCCACTGATGAACCTGATTTGTTTTCAAAAGACTGGATTCTCTGTTTGACAGAATTTACTTGCACATTTTCAGGCAGTGGTGTTTGCATTTCTGATTTCTCACAACACTTTACCTCCTCTGCAACAGTAATCAACCCACAGTCACTCTCTGACTCCCCAAACATATCATTTTCTGTTTTCTCATGAATAACTGCCTCCAAGCTCTTACTTTCCACATCTGAGTCGTCAGTGGGATTAAGATCGGCTTTCTCCAGCCAGTTCTCTACATATTCATTAGTGACAGAGCTGGAGGAGTTAAAAGCAGGCATTGACATGCTTTCACTGACATCATAAGACTCGTTTTTGTTGTTTTTCTCCGGATGCATTGATGTCTGACGTTGCAGTGTTGCCCGTGGCTGGTTTACTTCAGTGAGAGAAACCTTCAGCCTGCTTGTTTCAGGAGTAACTGTCTTACTTATGTTTATTTTCTGTGGTGATGGTATAGTTAGGTCTTTTATTGTCTCACCTGATGATTTTGAGCTCTTTGTTGTATCACCTCCATCACTGTTTTGTATAGATCTCCTTTTAGGCTTCATAATGGCTTTAGCTGGTTTTGATTTATTCCCATAAATTCTCTTAATGAATCCAGCACTGGAGAAAGTTTTCACTTTCTTTTGTTTCTCGGTTGCTTCTGCAGGAGTTTTGTTTCTCCTTTTGCCTGGTGACATGAGTCGATGAACACGTTTGTTGATCACTTTGGGTTTTGAGGATAACATCTTGTCTTTATTAACCTCTCTTTGTTCTGGCTTCTCTTTGCCATAAGTGGACTTTGAGAAGTGTAGTTTCCTATTTGTTGCTTGAATTGCCCCAGTCTTAAATGACGGCACGGTTAAATCAGACATTACTGACATGCTCTCCGCCCTCCAGATACTCATGGCCTCAGAAGCTGTCGAGGGTCTCCAGAGCTCGGGTTCAAATTCATTGCTGGAGGAAAGCCGTCCTGTTTCTGAAGTAGCTGGCCTAGAATAAGATATCCCAGATGTGGATGCTTCATGTGTATAAAAGTTTGAAAGGAAATTATCCTGGTATGTCTGTTGTTCATATATGCGTACAACAGTTTCAGTGACTTCCTCCTCGGCGGAATCAACCTGCATGATTTCAGTCATGCTCGCTGAATTGAATGTGGATACATTTCTGCTGTTTATAGTTTTGGCATCTACAGATCCTAATCTTCTGGGTTTGGGTACTGGTCTAGTGCCACTCTGCTTGACCATGCGGTATTGCTCTGTCATGGCTCTATTGTGTGTCTGTTGAACCCTGTCTGCCATCACTGATTTTAGGCTGTCCAAAGAAGATTGCCTTCTTGTAAGTTGCTTGTGTCCTGGGGTTGGAGCTCTCCAAGGGGAAAGCACATCCATCGGTACTTTGATGTCAACCTCTTCATTACTATTTTCGCTGAAAGCTGCACTACCCATTGATGGTGGATCCTCATCGTTGTTGTCTTTAGTTTCATTCCTGTTAATGGTGTCAGTGGAGGCAGCCGGGCTTTGTAAATCCAATGAGTTTGATTCAGGCGAGCACTTCTCTGGCTCTGACACCAGTAGACTGCTCGCATTAAGCTGATTGGCAACACTGGACCGTGTCAGGGTTGTCGTCCAATGGACAATTTCCTCTTCCTTAATTGTTAGCCGCACCTTCATTTCCACTGTCATACTGCCATCCTGGTTCACACGAAAGGACTTCTCAATGTCGTCCTCAGTGGGCATCCCTTCCCCCGTCCCATCGCTGAGGCAGGTGTCATGCTCCGTTTCTGCGACCGACCCCAGTAAACGGCTTGTCTCCAACTCCATGGAGTTACTGGGGTTACTGGGTAGTTCACATGAACTTCCCGCAATGGAGTTATGAATCCGACTCACAATGTACCTCTCTGATGCGGGGGAGAAGTTTCTTGACTTTGGTGAATATGAGAGCAACTTCTTTTTACCTTTTTAGGAATGTCCAAAGGTTTCAGGAAATGATTGAAGAAGATTGATATGCAGTTTTAGAAGATACCCAAGAAGCATGAAGGGAGAAGAAAGAGAGAAAAAAAGAGAAGTTAGAAAGATAGTACAGGCATTCACAGCTCATGAAGAACAAAGCCTGGAGCCGCATAGACAGTGTATGTAGGTCATCTGCGGTATTATGCGTAATATCATTGCCTCAGCACTTTCCCAATCTTCATCCCATGCAAGCAGGTAGATTACTGCAGATGCTTATACGTGCCATATGAATAAAGACCCAGAGGACTAACGCATTGTTCAATTTGTACATTTAATTAACTAAACAAAACCAAATTATTGCACAAAGATAGTTATTTATAAAAACGTACGGTTTAAAGTCTTTAGTCTCTTGGGAACCAATCGGTTGGCGTGCAGCCGGGATGGAGCTGGTGATTTCTGTGCATCGTAGTTTGCAGACCGGAAAGGCTCCCGACCTGCAGCCACAACAGTCCCAGAGCACAATATCAAGCCTGGGAGACCATCCACCTGCAACGGACGGATACACAAAGAAATGTGTCACTTTAATGGCGTTTAACTGTAATAGCAACAGAATCATTATAAGTATCTCAGGGAGTTTCTCTACATGTGTGTATGTGTATGACAAGTTTAAAATTGGTGCCTTATTTTATAAAATAGCACCTTTAAATACAATGAGGCTTTCAATTTACAACAGATCCTTCACCTAAAGCCTCACAGTGTAGTATCCCAGCATGCCACTCGAAGGTATTACGTCGAGTTGCCAAAGAAGATTAACACTTTCTCTCCTTGTGTGACAGTTATTACAGGCAGGTTTAAGTAAGTCATTTATAGGTCAATAATGTTGTTACCAAACCAGAAACCAGTGTACACACTTCCACAGTTTTTAAACGGTTAATTTTAAGGAAGTAGAAAAGTAGAAGTAAAAGAAGTAAAGGCCTACTACCTGTGTTTTTATAATTAAAGTCAGATGAGGCTTTACTTGAGACTGTTTATGGATTACAGCATGGGTGTCAAACTCATTTTCATTCAAGGGCCACAAAATGCCCAATTTAATCTCATGTAGGCCAGATCCTTAAAAAGATGGTAGGAAGGAAGGAAGGAAGGAAGGAAGGAAAGAAGGAAGGAAAATAAGACAGGAAGGAAGGAAAGAAGGAAGAAAAATAAGACAGGAAAGAGGGAAGGAAGGAAGGAAGGAAAGGAAGAAGAAAAAGAAGACAGGAAGGAAGGAAAGAAGGAAGAAAAATAAGACAGGAAGGAAGGAAAGAAGATGAAAGAAGGAAGGAAAAGAAGACAGGAAGGAAGGAAAGAAGATGAAAGAAGGAAGGAAAAGAAGACAGGAAGGCAGGAAAGAAGGAAGAAAAATAAGACAGGAAGGAAGGAAAGAAGATGAAAGAAGGAAGGAAAAAAAGACAGGAAGGAAGGAAGGAAGATGAAAGAAGGAAGGAAAAGAAGACAGGAAGGAAGGAAAGGAGGAAGAAAAAGAAGATAGGAAATAAGGAAAGAAGGAAGAAAAAGAAGACAGGAAGGAGGGAAGGAAGAAAAATAAGACAGCAAGGAGGGAAGGAAGGAAGGAAGGAAGGAAGGAAAAGAAGACAGGAAGGAAGGAAAGAAGGAAGAAAAAGAAGACAGGACGGAAGGAAAGACAGGAAGGAAGGAAAATAAGACAGGAAGGAAGGAAAGAAGGAAGAAAAATAAGACAGGAAGGAAGGAAAGAAGATGAAAGAAGGAAGGAAAAGAAGAAAGGAAGGAAGGAAAGAAGGAAAAGAAGACAGGAAGGAAGGAAGGAAAAGAAGACAGGAAGGAAGGATAGGAGGAAGAAAAAGAAGACAGGAAGGAAGGAAAATAAGACAGGAAAGAAGGAAGGAAGGAAGGAAAGAAGAAAAATAAGACAGGAAGGAAGGAAAGAAGTAAGACAGGAAGGAAGGAAGGGAGGAGGGAAAATAAGACAGGAAGGAAGGAAAGAAGGGAGAAAAGTAGACAGGAAGGAAGGATGGATGGAAGGAAGGAAGGGAGTAAGAAAAAGAAGACAGGAAGGAAGGAAGGGAGGAATAAGGAAAGTGGGCCAGATTTCTTTAGTGCTTGTAAACTATATATTTTTTCTTCCCATAAACACTACAATAATTATATTGCTCAGTTTGTGTTTGTGTTGATGAAGGAGAACACTCACACGTCTGCCGTCGGGCGTGTATAACTTCACCACACGGACTTCCATCAGCCCTGAAATATATCCCAGGATAGACTCAAACGTGGGTGTCGTCCTCTTTTGGAGCAGCACAGTGTGTCTAATCGAGGGTTCTCCATTACGAAACACCAGCAGCCTCTTCGGTGTTCGAACAGCAACCACCTGCTCCGGCCCGTTGACGTTCCTCCCGGGGAAAAATCTGGCTTGTTGAACTGTCCGACGACGAGAGCTAGCAGGTCGGGCGTGATACCAAGGCGGCAGCTTCTTCCTAGCCAGCGCCAGATTGATGGGTTTTACTTTACGGCTGTCGGAGCAGATGTAGGATTTTCCGTCCTCCAGTTCATCCAAGGTGTAAACCGCATGAACTCCTCGAGGGGTGGTGATGTTCCTGACGCCGAACGGTAGAGGAACCTTTTTAGACAAGCTGTCCAAGAGAGCGTCGAAGGTTTTAAAGGTGCGGTTGTTGATGACCATACGCAGGCCATTGAACTGAGGGTCTCCACTTTTGTAGAAGCACACCCGCTTGGATGGGATCGGGTCGATGACGCTCGGGTGGCGCTGGGTGCCAACGGTGTGGACGCTCCCCGACAGCTGGTCAGGGGGGATCCTCCGAAATCCTATCTCATTCATCATCTTCAGACTGTCTGTAAGGGGAGAGAGAAAAGTAAAGAGTCAGACGGTGAGCAGGAGCATGGACGGTTAGGGTAGAGTTTTTTTGTTGTTGTGTTGATGCTTCTCATTTCAATCAATCTTTATTTATAAAACGCCAAATCACGACAAAGTCATCAACCTTCCTGTCGTCCTCGCGGGTCAAATTGACCCCGTCTATTTTGACTGTTCCTTCTTTCCTTCCTTCCCTCCCTCCTTCTTTCCTCCCTCCCTTCCTTCTTCCTCCCTTCCTTCCTTCCTTCTTCCTCCCTTCCTTCCTTCCTCCTTTCCCTCCATCCTTCCTCCCTTCCTTCCTTCCTTCCTTCCTGCCTTCCTTCCTCCCTCCCTCCCTCCCTCCTTTCCTTCCTTCCTTCCTTCCTTTCTACCTCCTTTCCTTCCTTCTTCCTCCCTTCCTTCCTTCCTCCCTCCCTCCCTCCCTCCCTTCTTTCCTTCCTTCTTCCTCCCTTCTTCCTTCCTTCTTCCTCCCTTTCTGCCTTCCTTCTTCCTCCCTTCCTTCCTTCCTTCCTTCCTTCCTTCTTTCCTTCCTTTCTACCTCCTTTCCTTCCTTCGTCCTCCCTACCTTTCCTTCCTTCTTCCCTCCCTTCCTTCCCTCCCTCCTTCTTTCCTCCCTCCCTCCTACCTTCCTTCCTTCCTTCCTTCCTTCCTTCCTTCCTTCCTTCCTTCCTTCCTTCCTTCCTTCCTTCCCTCCTTCCTTCATTCCTTCCTTCCTTCCTTCCTTCCTTCCTTCCTTCCTTCCTTCCCTCCCTCCTTCTTTCCTCCCTCCCTCCTACCTTCCTTCCTTCCTTCCTTCCTTCCTTCCTTCCTTCCTTCCCTCCTTCCTTCATTCCTTCCTTTCTACCTCCTTTCCTTCTTTCTAATACTGGAAATAATCTAATTCCTCAGTCAGCGATGCAACAAATAAACCTAAAAAGATTAAAATGAGATTTGGCAAATTTATTATAAAACAATATCTAAAGTAACAAACTGTTAATCCAAGACTTCTTCATTCGAGTCAACAAACCATGTCCAAACAGCTAAGGTCGTTTCTGACGGGTAAACAACCGCATGACGCACCCATATGTTGTTTACTTGGCAGGACTGCAGCTGTCAGGTGAACTGGCCTGCTGGGAAACTTGCCACGTGACCTTCATTTATTTCATTAATTATTTGATTAGTACAATTTCCCAGCATTTATTTTATTTATTTAGCATAATCATTAAGGTATAAGGAACATTTATCTTTTTATCTCAATGTTATTAGAAGATTTACACTATTTTCTATTTAATAATAAACAAATAGAAACCAGTAACTCACATCTCAACATGCTAAAATGCTAAAATGCTAAAATCAAGCTTGTAATTTTTACTTTATTACCAATTTATCATGACAAAATAAATAAGAAATTAACAGATATGCTATTATTAATTAAAACTGATCACATTTTTATGGATTAAAAGTTTATTATAGCCATTTTCAGATGGTTTAACTTTATATTATTTGTCAGTATAGTTAATAAAAGTAGCTAATAGTAGATTTTTATTCACATTTAAGACAAATTTGATGTAATAATTGTTAATAATAAAACCAAAGCATAATCTGGTGATCATTAAATAGCCACATGGTTTTTCTACCGCTATATAACTACCTCTCTGTTATTATACCAGCAACCAGGAAGTTCAATTAACTGACTGAGTAACAAATACACACAAGAATTCAGATTCAAAATGATAATTTCAGAATAAACTCACCTACGTCAGCATCATGAACGGACCCCTGAAATGTTATTCCGTGCTTTACATGGCGATCGGCCCGTTGGACTAACTGCACAGCAACAGTTTATTTCAGGAGACACCGTCCCCGTTAATTTGCTTAATCTTTGCTCAGAGTTAATCTCCACTCCGAGTGCAGTGCGAGAAAATCCTCTTCAGGAAAGGTGTGTCACACAGATGCATGTAGAGTAGAGTGATCACAACAAGCTGGAGGAATAAAGACAGGACGTTTATTTTTATTTGCATTAAAATAAGTTTAAAAACATATTAATAAAATAAAGAAGAGGATTAAAGTAGTTTATAATAAAGCCTGTTGTATTACAGTAACATTAAATATCCTGCAGTGTTTTTGCACTGGTGCTTTCTTTGTATTTAGAAGGAAGGAAGGAAAGGAGGAAGGAAGGAAAGAAGGAAGGAGGGAGGGAAGGAAGGAAGGAAGGAGGGAGGGAGAAAGGAAGGAAGGAAGGACGGAGAAGGAAGGAAGGAAGGAAGGAGGAAAGCAAGGAGGGAAGGAAATAAGGACAGATGTATCTATCTATATTATAATATTGTATTAACCCTCCTGTTGTCCTCGAGTCAAGGAAGGAAGGGAGGAAGGAAGGAAGGAAAGGAGGGAGGGAGGGAGGGAGGGAGGGAGGGAAGGAAGGAAGAAAGCAAGGAAGGAAGGAAGTAAAGGAGGGAGGAAGAAAGGGAGGAGGGAAGGACAGAAGGAAGGGAGGAAGGAAAGTACAGAATGAAGGGAGGAAGTAAAGGAAAGAAGGACAGAAGGAAGGGAGGAAAGAAAGTACAGAAGGAAGGGAGGAAGGAAAGGAGGGAAGGAAGGAAGGGATGAAGGAAAAGGGGAAGAAAGTAAGGAGAGAAGGAAGGAAGGAAAGAAGCAAGGAAGGAAAGAAAGAAAGGAGGAAGGAAAGGAAAGAAGGAAGGGAGGAAGGACAGACTGAAGGAAGGAAGGAAAGAAAGACAGAAGGAAGGGAAGAAGGAAAGGAAAGAAGGAAGGGAGGAAGGACAGACTGAAGGAAGGGAGGAAGGAAAGAAGGAAGGGAGGAAGGACAGACTGAAGGAAGGAAGGAAGGAAGGGAATTTAATTATTTATCTTTATTATAATATAATATTATACTCAGACTTAAATAAGAGCAACAAAGCACCTGCAGGAGGGAAGGAAAGGAAAGAAGGAAGGAAGGAAGAAAGACAGAAGGAAGGGAGGAAGGAAGGAAAGAAGGAAGGGAATTTATTTATTTATCTATATTATAATATAATATTATACTCAGACTTAAATAAGAGCAACGATGCACCTGCAGGAGGGAAGGAAGGAAAGGAAAGGAAAGAAGGAAGGAAGGAAGGAAGGAAGGAAGGAAGGAAGGAATGAAGGAAGGAAGGAAGGAAGGAGTGTTGTTTGCAGCAGATGGTGAGGCGGTGAGGCGGTGAGTCGGTGAGCTCGGTGAGCAGCAGTTGTAATTTCCGTGCAGGGTTGTAATCTCATTGAGGAGGTTCTGTACTGCAGGTCTTTAGGTAATAAGGATTAAGCAGCTCTTCATCGGTCGGACCCTTCATAGAGAAGAGAGGAGCTCCTGTTTCTGTTTTCAATGGAGGATCTTTCCCTCTCTCCCTCTCTCCCTCTTTCCCTCTCTCACATTCTCACGTCTAAATAACCAGAAAGTAGATTAATTATGTTGTAGAAGAAATGTTTATATTTATTTATGGAGATTTATTTTGACCCTGTGTGATCTGATGGTGTCTGATAGTATAAAATAAGAACTTAAAAATAACAAACACTACCCCCCCCCCCTTTTTTTGGTTTGTTTGTTGGTTTATTTTACTTTTATTTCATTATTTTACTTTTATATTTTATTATTTTATTTATAGGTAGGAAAGGAGGAAGGAAGGAAGGAAGGAAGGAAGGAAGGAAGGAAAGGAGTAAGGATGAAAAGAGGAAGGAAGGAAGGAAGGAAGGAAGGAAGGATGAAAGGAGGAGGGAGCAAAGAAAGAGGAGGAGGGGAAGAAGGAACAGTCAAAAGAGAGATGGGGTCATTTTGACCCGGGAGGACGACAGGAGTGTTAATAGAAGTACAGACAGTACAGACCTTTATGGTCCATTCAGAAATACTGGTTATAAAATAAGACTTCCTTCCATCCTTCCTTCCTCACTTCCTTCCATCCTTCCTTCCTCACTTCCTTCCTTCCTTCCTACCTTCCTTCCCCCTTTCCTTCTTCCTTCCCTCCTTACTCCTTTAATTCCTTCCTTCATTCCTCCGTTCCTTCCTTCCTTCCTCCTTCCTTCCTTCTTTCATCTGTTCCTTCCTCCTTTCCTTCCCTTCCTTCCTTCCTTCCTTCCTTCCTTCCTTCCTCCTTTCCTCCCTCCCTACTCCTTTCCTTCCTCCTTCCTTCCTCCTTTCCTCCTTCCCTACTCCTTTCCTTCCTTCCTCCTTCCTCCTTCCTTCCTCCTTCCTTCCTCCTTTCCTCCCTCCCTACTCCTTTCCTTCCTTCCTCCTCCCTTCCTTCCTTCCTTCCTTCCTTCCTTCCTTCCTTCCTTCCTTCCTCCCTTCCTTCCTTCCTTCCTTCCTTGACCTGAGGACAACAGGAGTGTTAATAAAAGTACAGACAGTACAGACCTTTATGGCCCATTCAGAAATACTGGTTATAAAATAAGACCTCTTCTAGAAACCCTGTTAAGTTTAGAAGGGTAGTGGAGGCCAGTAGAT